>NW_007740436.1:6086-19411 GCF_000696425.1 Galeopterus variegatus | reverse complement strand
TGTATGTGGGATCCGAACCCTCGGCGGGAGTGCTGCCGCGCTCCCAAGTGGCGCACTGTAGTAGTGCGCCACCGGGCCGGCCCGTACAATGCATTTTTCTGAACTATAGTCACCATGTTGCTATTCCTTACCAATTTTTATCCAACTTTGTCATATGAATTTTGGTCTATTTTGGTTCTTACTATTCATTTCATTTATCTTCTCATGAGCAAGCATCACACTCTTTTAATTATGAAATCTTAAAGACCTTGTTTTAACTTCGGATAAAACTGCTTTTTCATGATCACTTTTGCTTATAATTTCTTTAGCAATTCTTATTCATTTATTTTTTTAATACATGCTTTATAATTGTCTAGTTCCCTTAAGCATATTCTGTTGACATTTTATTGCAATTGTGTTAAATGTACTAATTAATGGAGTGGCAATCAAAATCATCATGATGATAATTCTTTTCACCCAGAAAGAATGGTGTGCCTTTCCATGTGCTCATGCCTTCTTCCGCATTGCTCAGAAGTATTTTAAACATCTCTTCATAAAGATTTTGCATGTTACTTAGTAAGTTTATTCCTAAATGTTTGTTTACTGCTATTGCTATAAAATAATAGTCTTTTCTGCCACTAAAACATTTAACTAGTCGTAGATTGTACATAGGAAGCCAATTATTTCTATATATTAATTTTGTACTCAATTAGCTGATTGCATTCTCTATTTGCAATATTTTCTTCTACTGATTTTCTTAGATTTTCCAAATATATAAGTATATTATCTGCAAATAATGACCATTTTATCTCCTCTTTTACACTTTTATTTTTACTTTTTGCATTAGCTAGTAGTTCTGGAACAATGTTAAATAGTAATGATAATTTTCACATCTTTGTCTTGTACTTAAGACATTTTTGTATTCTCTCATTAAACTTGACACTGAGCTTTACTTTGAGGTCACACACACATGAATGAGATTTTTAAATGTTAAGAAAACATCTGTTCTTGTTTTATTAAGGGTTTGATCAAAAATAAATGTCAAATTTTTAAAAGATATCTCTTCAGCATCTGCAGAGACTAAGACATTTGTATATAAAAATGTATCAGTTATATTAATAAAATTGCATTATATTCAGAAAATTATATTCAGAGATTTCCCAGTATTGAACTATACTTGCATCCTTTAAATGAACCAGAAATCGGTCAATCCTTTTAATATTGTCTGATGGAATATTTTATTCGTTAGGATATATTATTTAGGATTTTTGCATCAATATTTATGTCAGGTTAGTCTGTAAATTTTTTTATTTTATTCTTTTTATTTTTGTTATTCTCTCCTTTGTAAATTTAATTAAATAATTTAAAAGATTTTCTGCTTTTTCTATGATCTGAAACAGTTTAAATAGACAGCATTAAAAAAATAGAAAATAGAATAAAAAATTAAAATGTTTAAAGTTTTGGTAGGATTTCTGTCAATGAATTCTGTTATAATTTCTTTTGTGGTTATATCTTTTGCTTATGGTGTTTGCTTTGTTTGGTTTTGTGTTAGTATGTCTTTTGCCAAATCAAAGGATTTTATTTAATTTTTATTCCAGCAGTGAACTTTATAGTTTTGAAATTATGTGAACCTTAGTCCCATGTTTTTTCCAACAGTGGGTATCACTTCCCTACCATGGCAATGGACTTGGCAGTGTATTGTTATTGCTGAACACCTCTCCTCTCTCTTTTCCACCACTATACTTTATTTTATTATTATTCCAGTGTTTAGTTTTAACATTTAAAAATACTTATTTCTCTACTATCTTATTTATCAGTTTTGAAATTATTATCTTGGCACCAACTAGAAAACACAGGGGTATCAGAATACTTGAATCATCCTTTACCCTTTCTTCTGCTTCCTTTGGAGTTGTGTTTAGCCAGTGCTCCTACAGCATGAGGCTGTACATTTATATAAAATTCTCTAATCGTTATTCCCACACTGGCTTTAGTCCTAGTTCATTAAATAGATTTAATCCCAACTGCCTGTCTTGTTTCATAGTTTACCCATTCTTCTAGATGAAATTTGCTGAAATTTGTCTTCAGCACTTTCTTCAGGACCAGCTCGGAGGATCTATCAGATTTTTAAAAGTTTGTTCTGCTGCTTTTATAATTGAAAGATTCTTTGTCTTGGAACAGAATTTTGGCCATACTTCCCATGAGAACGTGAAAACACGGGCTGCTCTGCTGTCTTTCGGTACTGGATGTGTATGTGGAGAAGCCAATGGAGTGAGGCCAGTAGTGTTGTCGTTTTGCATTAAGTGTAACTTAATCATCTCCATGAACACAGAGGGACCGTTCTCTATGCTTGAAGTTCAGTAATTTTGTTAGGATACATTTAATATGTAATGTTCTATATCAGTTTTTCTTGTACAATCAATGTGTAGATTCAAATTGTTTTTTCTTTATGTAATGTTTTCTTTAAATGTATCTTTAAATATTTGCATAGGTTTGTCCTTACATTGTATCTCTTCTGTTCCAACAATCAAACAATTAACACTTACACTACTAGTTCTCTAACAAACTATTATTATTTATTTAGATTTAGAAACTGGGAGATTCAGGAAGCAGCAATCTCCTCACCTGTCTTGAGATTTATTTTCTGATTCAAGAAGTACCTGTTTTAAAAACTCTCACAGTCTTTTCTTCAACTATAATAGTTGGGTGGTATATTCTAAGTCAATACACATCCAAAATATCTTCTTTAGCCCTGACAAGCTAAAGAAGTGTCTTAGGTCACAGTCCTTTCTTTTCAGTATTTTGTAAATGTTGTTTCACTGTTTATGGGGTCTAATGCCAGAGAAAAGTGTGCTGATATTCTTTTTTCAGTTTGAAGTAGTCTTTTTATTTTCCTCATTTAAAGCTTAAACAAGTTTTTCTTTATACTTGCAATGTCAGAATTTTAAAAAGGTATGTCTTGGCATCTTTTTATTTATTTTTTAATTAATCTTTTTACTACCCAGTGAAACTTTCAATCTGTAGATTCAAGACAATTTATCTCAGAGAAATCTTCCTTTATTATTTATTTATTATCTCTCTTTGAGTTGTTAACTTTCCTTTCTTTGGACTGCTTAATTAACTGCTTGCTACATTTCCTAAAATTACTTTCAGTTTCTAAGATCTTTGCTGTCATTATTTCCATTCCTTTGTTGCTTTTGCTCTAAAATCGTGAAGTATTTTTTCAGTTTGCTATAAAATTTTTAAATTTGGGAAAGTCATGTTTGTGCTGTAACTGAATCTCCTCTTGAGTCATGTTACTCTTGTGTTAAAATTGTCAACTAGTTTCTCCATCAGTTCTGCTTCGCTGAGGCTGACTTTTGGTGTGTGGTTCCCCTTTAGTGTGTGGTTATTCCTCCTGGGCTGCTCCTCATGAGCCTGTCTGTGCCCTCAGCTGCTGGGTCACTTCGGGTCTGTGGAGAGGTGGTAAACCACTAATGGGGGTAGAGCTACTTCCTTCCGTGGACTGGCAGTAAACAAGCTTGCAAACTATTAAGCTCTCTTGAGGCAGAAGAACAATGCATTTTATTCATATACACGGCCATGCGCCGCATAACGATGTTTTGGTCAATAATTAATGGCATATGCAATGGTGGTCATGTGTAGTAGGCTATACCAGATTTGTGTAAGCACACTCCGTGATGTTCCTCAACCACAAAATCAACTAATGGCACATTTCTCAGAATGTACCCCCATCATTAAATGATGCATGACTGCATATATAGTCTGTAAACTGCCATTCTTCCAAATTGGTTCTTAAGTAAAGAAAGAAAAATTATCACTCAGATGTATTCCACTGCCTGACCCTTAGACAAGATCTCCCTCATGCTCCTTTCACTCCAGGCCAGCCCCATCTCTTCCCTGTAACACACCTTGTATAAACAGTGCATTTCTGTTCACAGTGAGGGACAGATTGACACAGAAGCTAAATTCTCAAGCAATCCTGGCAAAGAGCCTGAAAAGAGGAAAGCTTGTCACACGTATTATCTCATGTCATCCTTACAAAAACCCTGTGAAGCGTAGAAGATGCCCTTGGTTTCACAAATGAAGACACAGAGGCCCAGGGAGCTGGCCATTACCGTAGTCACTAAGAGGCTGCGGTGTGCATCAGCTTTGCCTGACCTGAAAACTGGGGCTCTATGTTCACACCTTCCCCTGGTCTCACTTTCTGATTAAGGACGTTTCCCAGATAGCTCCAGAAGCAGTTTGTGGCTGTGACTCAGACTTAAGTAAATTGTCACTGAAGCTGAGAGAGGATAGGGTAAGGCCCGTGAACCAAACCAACTCCATTTTCCTGGCAGAGGACACTTTGTTACTTTTCTGCTCCTCAGTCATGAGACCCCAGGGCTCATGATTACCTCACAGCCTGCCCTGATAAAATAAACTGAGGAAAGAGGGAAATAGATATTCACTGAATTGCAAAACTCCTTCCCCAAGGCTTGTTAAAATATAACTGTTAGCTTTGTTTAAAACTTATTATCTATGCATTCTTTCTTTTACCATAACTGTAAAAATTAAGTTACAGATTAACATTAAGATCCCTGTAGGAATTTCCACGTGTGCACAAATCTTCAAGGTGACCGCTGCAATGACCCTGTACCCCGCTTTCTCTTTAAAGGACACTCCCTTATGCATAAGTCTATCTCCTCTTTTAATAAAGTGTTGCTTGCTTTACTGCTGGGTGCATTGTTCATTTCCACGACTTTAGGACCCAAGAGCCTAACTGGGAAACAAGTCCACAAATGAGCACTTCACACAATCTGTTACAGGAAACTAATTTCAATTATAATAGGGAATGTCCAAACTAGTTAGTAAATTAAATACATCTAAACTAACGCAAGATACCATGTTGGGCTGACAGCCTGACAGAGATGAAAAGCACCAGCCTTCCTTGGTGCTGGTGGGAGTGTAACCACGAGCTGCCAGTGGAAATAACATGGTAGCAACTTTGAGAAAAATCAATTTGGGTGTGTGTATTAAAGAACCTTTAAAAGACTGTTAAGGGCCGACCCCGTGGTGCACTCGGAAGAGTGCGGTGCTGGGAGCACAGCACAGCTTCCGCCGCGGGTTCGGATCATATATAGGGATGGCCGGTGCGCTCACTGGCTGGGCACAGTGCGAGCAACACCAAGCCACAGGTTGCGATCCCCTTACAGGTCACGAAAAAGACAAAAAAAAAAGACTGTTAAAATTTTACGTGGTAATTCTCACTCTAGGATTTCACCTGAAATGAGGTCAAAGCTTCATGAAGCATGTGGTTTATTTCAGCATGATTTAAGGTAAGAAAAATTGAAAATAAACTAAATGCTCAGCATAAATATATATATATGCTGAGCATTATATAAATATATATGCTGAGCACACACACATATATAAAATATAATAACACAGGAGAGAAAAGACTGGAGGAAATAGTGATGGATTAGTTGAGTTGACTGTTCCTGGATGGGGTGTGAGTAGGTATATATTTTTATAACTACATGTTTTCAAAAGCTTCTACCATGTGTCATTTGTTCATCAGGTATAGCAGTCCCCAGCCCAGCCCGCAGGAGGCTATAGCAAGAGTAAGAAGTGGCACATATGTGACACAGAGTCACATATGTGCAGTGAAGCCAGAATGTCCTCTGCTGTGGTAGGGAGACCATGGAAGGCTGATGGAAGAAGAGATCAGAATAAAACAAGGAATGGGCCGGCCTGTGGCTCACTCGGATGATTGCAGTGCTGGTAGCGCTGAGGGATGGCCGGCGCGCTCACTGGCTAAGTCTGCTGTGGTAGGGAGACCATGGAAGGCTGATGGAAGAAGAGATCAGAATAAAACAAGGAACGGGCTCGCCCTGTGGCTCACTCGGATGATTGCAGTGCTGGTAGCGCTGAGGGATGGCCGGCGCGCTCACTGGCTAAGCGTGGTGCGGATCACACCATGCCAAGGGTTGCGATCCCCTTACCGGTCAAAATAAATATATAATAAAGAAAATAAAACAAGGAAACTACATGCATTGCAGACAAGCACATGAGGAGGTGCTTGACATCACTTGTCATCAGGGAAATGCAAATTAAAGCAACAATGATGTACCACTTCACGTCGATCAGAATGATCAAAATTTTAAAAAAAAAGAAAGACTGAATAAGTCAATTTTTCTGGCAAAGATGCTAGAGCAAGAGGAACCCTCATTCGTTGCTGGTGGAAATGCAAAATGAAATAGCCACTTTGGAAGATAGTTTGGCAGTTTCTTACAAAGCTAAACATAGTCTTATCGTGTGATCTAGGCATTGCACTCTTATGTATTTGTCTAACTGATTTCAACATGTACGTCCACACAGAAACCTGCACACAGATGCTTATAGCAGCTTTATTCATGATTGCCAAAAACCAGATGCAACCAAGATGTTCTTCAGTTGATGAACGGATAAACAAACTGTGGATTAAACACAAGAATATCATTCAGTAATATAAAGGAATGAACTACCAAGCACACAAAAACATGTGAATCTTCAATGCACATTGCTAAGTGAAAAACTCCAGTCTGGAAAGGCCACATAGTGTGTGATTTCATTTATATGAAATTCTGGAAAAGGCAAAACTGTAGAGACAATAAAGACAAGTTGTCAGGGATTTGGAGAGGAAAAGACGGTTGAAGCAGAGGGGATTTTTTAGAGTAGTGAGAACATTCTGTATGATATTGTAACAGCAAATACATGAAACTATTTGTCAAAATGCACAGAACTTTACACACAAAGAGGAACCTTAATGTATGCAAATATTAAAAAGTCATTGAGGAGGCTGGAGGTCTTAGGTTGGAATGCAGGCTGACAAAAGACTATAACTGTGTTAAAAATGTATGACACAACCTCAGTGAAGAGAGTTGGGGTTGGTGAAAGTGCTGACCTAAGTAATTTCAGAAACGAATAGAGATTGTAAGGCTGATGGTGAAAGGAACTATCCATGAACTCTGTGCTCCATATGATAATATTGTTTTCTGCCAGGATATGGGTCACAAATCTGAAACTATTACATAAGTTTATGGAATTGAAAAAGTAGGTGGATAGTGGGTGTCTGGATTTTCATTGTTAAAGTGGGAGGCTACATATAAGCAGCGGTAGAGGCTAGAATGATCCACTGCTAATGGATTAGAGCCATCAGCATAAATTCATATTTAGCTTCGTATAGATGGATACTGTATTAGTCTGTTTCTGTTGCTTATAACAAAATACCTGGAACTGGATAATTTATAAGAAAATAAAATTTATTGCTTACAGTTTCTGAGGCTGAGTAGTCCAAAGAACAGGGAACACATTGGGTGAGGGCTTTGGCAGTGACAACAGTATAGCAGAAAATGGCAGAGCAGAGGGAGCAGAGAGTAACCTCCTCATTCACTCTTTTTAAAGCCCTCAGAACCACACCCCTGACCACCATCACTAATCCATTCACTACTGCACAGTCCTACAATCCAATCACCTCTTCAAGGTTCCACTTTTAAGTTACCATAATAGGATTTCCCACCCTCTCAACAGTCACACTGGAGGCCAAGTTTCTAATACATAGAACTTGGGGGCCACAATTCAATCTTCAGTAATTCAATCCACTACAGATGTATACAGAAATATTTATAGAACTGTTAATGTCTATAAAGATAGGCACATTAACAGTGTATGTACACACATGCATTTTCTTGCTCGTTCAGTCAAGAGGGCCTAGAAGCGGTGATGCTCCAGGAAAAGTGTGCACAGCCAGCACCACGATCGTGGTCTGATATCGTTCTCCAGTAAAAGCTGCCAGAGCTCCTTGGAGAAATGGCTGGTTCTGGGATTGGGGAAGGGAATCTATGAGATAAGCCTAGAGCATTCTGTTGTGCCAAAAAGTAAAGAAGTGCTCAGACACACACACACTAAATAATTTTGTGAATAAATAAATGTGGAAGAACAGACAAATTTCCATTGCCGAAGAATTTCAAATAATTTATGTAGATACGCCACACTCAACACAGCAGAGTGAGGGCACACATCATGACCTCCTTCCAAAGAGTGCAGTGTGAAAGGGGTGGGGGACATTATCTGTACAGTGGAGACACCTGACAAACACTGGCATCCAGGCAATCAAGGTTAAGATCAACAGTCATAAGTCATGCTGATAGTAGCACCCTCGACGTGATGTGATGAGAATGGCACTCTCCCTCAGTGATCTTTCTCCAAAAACCCTTAGTATAATCATGAGAAAAACATCAGTCAAATGCCAATTGAGGAACAGTCTATAAAACACTTGGCCAGTACTCCTCAAAACTGTCAAAGTCATCAAAAACAAGGAAAGTCTGAGAAACTGTCACAGCCCAAGGAGACGTGACACTCAACATAGCATGGTAATGTGGTATCCCGAATGAGATCTTGCAACAGAAAAAAGTTATTAGGTACAAAACAAGGCAATCTGAATAAAGTATGGGCATTAGTTGATAATAATGTCCCGGTATTTGTTTATTAATTGTAGCAAATATTCCATAGTGATGTAAGATGTTAGTGATAGGGGAAACTGGGTAGGAGTATATGGGAACACTACATGTTATCTTCACAGCTTTTCTCTACATCTAATACTGTTCTAAAATTAAAATTTATTACTTAAAACAATCAACATTATTATTGTATTCCATTGAGACTATGGGTCAAATGTGTCCCCCAAAAGTTCATGTGTTGGAAACTTGATCCCTATTGTAACAGTGTTAAGAGGGTGGGAAACCCAATTACAGTATCTCAAAGGTGGAGTCTTTGAGAGGTGATTAGATTGTGAGGACTGTGCCCTCATGAATGGATTAATCCATTTATGGGGTAATGAATTATCATGAGTGTGGACTGGTGGCTTTATAAGCAGAGCCCAAGAGAGAGCTCTTGCCATTCTCTCACCATGTGACACTCTCCTGGTCACCATGGGACCCCATGGACGGTTCCCACCCAGAAGAAGACCCTTACTATAAGAAATAAACCTACTGGTGGCTTTATAAGCAGAGCCCAAGAGAGAGCTCTTGCCATTCTCTCACCATGTGACACCCTCTTGGTCACCATGGGACCCCGTGGATGGTTCCCACCCAGAAGAAGACCCTTACTATAAGAAATAAACCGCTTTTCCTTATAAATTACCCATTTCAGATATTCTGTCATAAGCGACAGAAGCAGACTGATACAATTGAATACAAATTAATACATATAATTTTTAAACAATTTATGGAAATGGTGGAAACTTAATTCATAACTCTAATGTAGGAAGTTTGAATCACAAAAACTTTAACCTTGGTCTTGAACAAACCAAAATATTGTACTAACATTTTTTATGGTAGACTCATTGTTAAAGACTGAATTATGCCAAAGTTTTATTTTGAAATTGAAGGCCTTTTCTCATTATCTCATAGCTACAGTAACAAAGTCTACCGAGGAAATATAGACTTTTCAGAGTCCACAAAGAGAAACATAATTTGATAATTTTTTCTTTCTTTTTTAGACAATTTCAACAAGTTATCTAACTAAATATTCCCAAAGTATGCACATAACAACTGAATGATTTTTTTGGATCAGTTAATGTATAAAGTTTCTCATGAGAGGGGAAAAGAGTGGAAAGATGAGAGGGAGCAATCTTCAGATAAATAGCTAAGTATATTCTCTCTGAAGGAGAGGGAAGAAAGTCTATATGCATATTCAAAAAAAAGATTTGGATATTTTCACACCTAAGGGAGTGTCACAGTGTCACATCGCTGGTTTTGACACTATGTGGATCCTCGCGAGTTTTATCAAGCCCTCAGATCAAAAAGCTCACACTTACAACATGCAAAGATGAAAATGAAGAACAGATACCTCCCACGTTAAACAAAATGATCTCTTCTTTGGGAAATATGACAGCTCCCAAATGAAAGGTTTTTTTAGTTTTGGGTATCTAATGTCTCTATAAAATGTTCAGTCAAATATTGAAGTTCATGCAGTGAAGTGCTCTGCCAGCCAATTTTTTTTATTTATAATCATATTTGCAACTTCTGACTTTAAAGCATCAACAAAAAAAGTAGGAAAGTTTCTGGAAATGTCAGTAGTAGCTAATCCTGAATACTGTTTAAAGATGTTGCTTAGACAGATAATTTCCCACATTTTTCATTAGCTGTAGCTAAAGAATATTTTAGTCAGGCCAATTTGGGGTCTAAATTGTATTTAGAAGCCTCCTCATACGATTAAAGAAATCAGACCATTGAGCCGCCGGAATTGTTGCCTTTTTGTTCTAAATTGCTGCTCAAATGTGCAATTTTTCCAATATTGAAATTTTTATAGTGGACAGAAAATAAAGAAATAGACACCCCCACCCCCCGCCACATTTTCTAAAGTAGCCTCTGTAGATTCTAATTGTCTTTGTGGAATTGTGCCGGTTAAAAAGATGCACACAAGAGTTGGGGTTACGGTGATAAAACATAAAGAAATGAGGAGTTCATCCTGGAGGAGGTGCAGTTTATGTTGAAGAGACCACGTGAAAACTGTAGTGTGTCTGTAACAATGGTTTTTGTGTAATTCTTTGCCTCTAGAGCTTGGCAAGATCCTCATCACCTATAAGGAGCCAGAAAAAATCTCCCAGTTTCAAGAAGACAAAATTAAATAAAAGCTATTCTCAGGGACACAAAAACTAGACTGAGGAAGAAGTCATTATAAGGTTTTGAAATGATGATCCAGGACCAAGTTTGCCTAGAAGACACTGGCCTGAGAGGACACTTTCTCAAATTCTCAGCCCCAAGGGTGGCTTGATAACAGACTTCTCAGGTCTAGATCCATTTTCTGACTGTAGACTTTTCCCCTCAGAGATGGGCAACTTTCAGGACACTAGACAAGCAGATAGACAGACAAGCTATTAGACAGTAGATGGTAAGTGCTAGAAAACAATTTTGGCAAATAACAGTACAAATCTGATTGGATAACTAAAAATCCCAAGATAAAACCAATGCCTAAAGGCTTTAACGAGATACTGAAGTTTAATTTAGCACGGACTTACTCTCCAGCCAGGGAAGGTGGAGGTGGAGACACAGGGGTCTCAGATGTTAGCCCCATCACTGAGTCCATCGTCCCAGTCTAAGGAGGTGAAGAGCTCAGCTGCACTGCAGTGGAACCTCTATTTCTGTCAATGTCCTGTAGTCAAAGACTACCAGGAGCACCTTTGTAGTTGAACAAGTTGGTTTATTCCTGCTTGCGGTGGGGTAGAACACACACCATCGGGAACCACGACATCCCAGCAAGAGGTGCTAGAAAGAAACTATTACATGACCTGTGCTGTGGTTGGGTGAGCTGAGCAAGAACCAGAGGAAGCAGGAGTGTTCTTTTATTTTGGATGCCATTGGAAAGCAGAGGCAATTTTGTAACTGGGTATCTCAGTTAATCTTATCTATGGGGAGGGCAGACCAGATTAGAGCCAGGCTTGTAAAGGTTGTCATCAATAAGCAGTGGCAGTCATTTTAGCCAAAAGAGAAGAAAGGATGTTTGGTACTTTGTGGGTGGCACAGGGAACTCGTTTTTGTCTATACTTCAACCAAGTTTGTCTCACTTTATCACAGCCCCAGAGTTTGTGAGATTATGTCCAAAGGGGAGTGATGTGGTAGAGCTGTGAGTGCCAGGCCAACTTTGCATTTACCAGGGACTGTTTGTTTTGTTTTGTTTTCCTTTCTCAGAACTGAAGTTTTGAGGGTGTATTAGTCCATTTTGATTGCTTATAAGAAAACACCTGAAACTGGGTGATTTATAAAGTAAATGAAATTTATTGCTTACAGTTTCTGAGGCTGGGAAGTCCAAAGTCCATCTGGTGGTGGTGACAGTGACCCAGGGGTCTCAGATTGCAAGATGGTGGAAGCCAAGAGAGCAGAGAGAGGGCAGAGAGAGAGAAAGAGACAGACTCCCCTCCTTTTTTAAAGCCCTCAGAACCACTCCCCTGACCACCATTTTTAATCCATTCACTACTGCATGGTTGGTCCTACAATCCAATCACCCCTTCAAGGCCCCACCTTTCAATTATCATAGTAGGATTTTCCACCCTCTTAACAGTCACAGCGGGGGCTAAGTTTCTAATAAATAAAACTTGGGGGACACAATTCAGCCTTCAGGGAGTTTGGGGGGGGTGTAATTCAATCCACTACAGTGGGAAATAGACCCAAGCAAACAATCAGGATTAACTAATCATGATACAGCTTGGGAAGTGAACTGCAAGGATGTGCAGGAGGTACAGTGGCGGCGTGAGGAAGAGAACGAGTGGTCCAATTACGATGGAGACCGGGGCACCACGAAGCGGAGCTCCATTCAGGGACAATTTCCTTTCTATATTTATTTATTTATTTAGGACGATTTTTATAATGAGGTGATATTCAAGCTAAGATTTGACAGGTAAGTACACATTCCTTAGATAGAATGGGCCAGGGACATGCATAAAGTGGGAGGAAAAAGGCGTTTTAGGCATAAATAAACCAGCACACTCAATGAAAAGGAGAGTTTTCAAGCAGAATAGCTTGTTATTGAGATAGGATGAGCTCGGTCCCCCTGGGATCAGGTCTCAGGCCACTCTCCTAGGACTCAAGCCCTGCCTCTGAGTCTTAAGCTATGGTAGTCTGTAGCACCCATTTTGGGCACCAGCACATGGAGATTGAGACTTTAGGGGGAAGACTAATGTAAATCCAGTGGCCAGGCATGCTCAGTCCACAGGGATTATATAACCCTAGTAGCTGAGCATGCTCAGTAAAGTGGAATTTATCCTTTGAATGACCTTCCATTAGAGGTGCTTAAAAAGCACAGAATATTCTTGAATATGTTCAGCACACATGATAGAATCTGACCAATGAGCACACCCTAAAGAGAGACCAACTGAGCACTGGCTAATCTATTACATACCTGTTACATAACTGGGAACCACCCCTTTCGTTGAATATTCATTAGATATCATGAATATGTGCTAGATAGAGAAACTATAAATGTTGAATCCCATCAGAAGGCAGAAGGTGTTGCTCACTTCTCCTGGGGCCAACCGGCACTTTGCTGGCTAGGTGTGTATGCTTTACTTTTTTGTAAAATTTACTCCTAATGGGCAGCTGCCTACACTTTGTACTAAGCTCTAAGCGTGTATTTCTCACTTTTTGTCAAAGACGGTGTGGGCCCTGCTCAATCTCTGGAGGTAGGCCTCACTCTTCTCTGTGAAGTCTTACTTTGCTACATGAAGCCTGCTTTCACTTTCTGTGACTGCTCTTGAATTCCTTCCTGTGGTGGAGTCAAGAACCTGCTAGAGGGGCCGGCCCTGTGGCGCACTGGATAGTGCGCCGCTTGGG
>NW_007740436.1:3886-4602 GCF_000696425.1 Galeopterus variegatus | reverse complement strand
TCGTGCTTGTCTTGGAGCACAACCAAAGATGCTCTCTGGAAGTAATGTCATTTATTTTTGTTTTGCGTGTTTGTTAAGCAAGAGTGAGGGTGGCTGTCATGACTCTTCCCAACTGGGCACATTTATTTAAACATGAGGTGAGAAACTTGGACTTGCCAAAAAATCATTTACGTAGTCTTACTATCATTGAAAAGAAAATAAACCCATCAACAAATTGTTGCACATCTACTGTGTACTAGGCTCCGTGCTTGCATGGACAGGGCAGAAAAACAGTTCAGACATGGCTCTTACCCAAAGGAACTCACACTCTATTTAAGGTTTTTGCATGCATACATATGAAAGGATGATAAAAGATCACAAGGCCTTAAACAGTTATTAAATACATAAGAAAGAAAAGAAGCATTGCCAGACTCCAGTGAAAGAGAGCCAAAGAGAAAGAGCACATATCTAAATGCAGAGAGAACACATGGAATTGCTCTAAGCAGCTTGGCCAAATATCAGCTGTGTATACTCGAGCAAGTCAGTTTAGCTTTCCAGGGGTGATACCTTTAGAGGTCTGGGCCACCTGAATGAGCAACAGTGAAATGCAGGTAACTTTCTCAATCAGAACCAAACACCAGCTGGAGATGTAATCGTCCACGAGATCCATCTGTGGAGCAGCCATGGGTCCTTCTGTTCCCTGTCCAGTGACTGAGCGGAGGCAGCCAGACGGAAGC
>NW_007740436.1:0-2092 GCF_000696425.1 Galeopterus variegatus | reverse complement strand
AGTGTGTGCTCTTATTACAGGAACCTACTGCATCACTTAGGGTAATACTAACACACTCTAAACTTCAGTGACTGAAGGAAATAAAACTTTATTTCTAGCTGTTACACCCCAGCATGTATGTTAGAGGTTGGCAAGTGGCTTCCACAGGATAATCCAGGGACCCACTCTCTTTCCATCTTGTGGCTCCGGCTCCTCCTCCAGGGCCTCAGAATCCCCGGCATTCAGGAGGTGGATGAGCAGAACCCCAGCAACAATGCACAGCCTGTCCTGGGAAGCCACTCAGCCCTAATCACTTGTCAGAAGGCACTTGCTCTGGTCTGGGAGCTGCAGAGAAGCATGTAGAGGAACAAGGATCCCATTCCTCCCACACAGCCCTCCCTAAGATACGGTTGTCACAGGGCTCCTGCCATGGGCAACACTGAATTGAAATTTCTGAATTAAAGGTACACCTTCCACAGTTTGACAGATAATTGTAAGTTTGCCCCCCCTCCCCCAAAGGACTGTACCTACTTCCATTGTCTGAGTTTCTCCTCTCACTTCCTTAACACTGGATGTCTTAGCACTGTTTTAAATTGTGTTGCCTTGCNTTCTCCTCTCACTTCCTTAACACTGGATGTCTTAGCACTGTTTTAAATTGTGTTGCCTTGCGTGGCACCAACGAGGTTAAGCCCCCTTCTTCCCTCATTTATTGAGCAATCAGATTCCTCTTAATCCCCTATTCATACCTTAGGCCCCTTTGCCTGTGGGTTTTTCTTAGATGCTTAGATTCCATTGTCTACTAAGGATTGCCACCTTTTCCTAAAAAAAATTTCCAGCATTTTCTTCCAGTCTGTGGCTGGTTGTTAACAATATATATAGTGGTTTTATCCCACAAATGTTTGAAATTCTTAAGAGAAATTAAGAATCTCTTAACCCCTCCACCCTTTGATTTTTGTTTAGGTTGATTCTGCCCCCTCCACTGTCGTGATGTTGCCCCAGGACGTGTCTAATACTTTTGAAACAGCATGTTCAGTGCGTGAGAAGCAGTTCCAGAACAATGCTGGCTTTACAACAATTTTTAAAATGTAATTGCCTGGTCATAAGCATGTTTAGGAAATCCTTACAACCTCCCTCCCTGATCAAGTTTTACAAGTTTGCACCAGCTTCCTTTCCCCACGTACTTGCCAACGCTTGACATTTTCACAATTTTGCTTTTTGACCAAATGCTGTGAACCAGTGAGGTTGAGAACTTTTTCAAATACTTTCTAGCCGTGGGTTGGAGACAACAAGCGGATTGCTCACATCAGTTTTCACTTTGATATTGCAGTGTTTGTCGTACACAGTCAATGTGTAGTTTCCTACCTACCATACCAATCTTTTTTTTTTTTTTTTTTTCCCTTACATGGGCTGTATATGTTTATCTCCAGGCAGTGGTTTGTATTTTTTACCTTTTTTTTTTTTTTTTTTTTTTTTTTTTTTTTTTTTTTTTTTTTGTCATGTAAGAGCTGTTGCCGAAGTGCAATGTGTGGATTTTTCCTTTATGGTTCCGGGTCCGGTTCTGTTTTAAATTTGGCCGTCCCTAAACGAGATCTTAAAGCCTCTCACAAGGACTTTTGCCCCGAAACATCCCGGGCGGGCTGTTCGGTGTTTCGTCCGTTCGGCTTTGCTTCGAGGGGTTAGAATTGATCTAAATGCAGATTTCGGTTAAATGGGCCCGGGAACCTGAAGTACCGTGACAGCGAGTCACCCTCGGCGTCCAGCCGGGGGTCTGCGACTTCGGAGCAGAATCGCACTGCGGCGCCTTTCCGCGGAGACTTCTGTAAGCCGAGGCCAGGCTGCCGCCTCCCACGGGAGGTCGGGAGGNTAAATAACATTCTTTCTATTTAGTCTTTCTTGGGAATATAATAGGTAAATCTGATGCTCACAGTTATGGGAAGAGGGATTAGGTTGAAAGATATGAAATTTCCATTGAAGCACGTCAAAAATGAGTGGATTATTGTCAATTTCATGTGGTTAACCCAATATAATGAAAAATTAATTTTTAAGTAGAATTCGTGCTTGTCTTGGAGCACAACCAAAGATGCTCTCTGGAAGTAATGTCATTTATTTTTGT
>NW_007740435.1:32867-33256 GCF_000696425.1 Galeopterus variegatus | reverse complement strand
TATTGCTGATAAAATCTTTTTTCTTTGGCAGTCTTATTAGAGGTTTGTCAATTTTATTGATCTTTTAAACAAATCAGGTCTTTGTTCCATTGATTTTTCTCTAATGTTCTCCTGTTTTCAATTTCATTGATATCCGCCCTTATTGTTATAATTTCTTTTTTTCTGCTTGCTTTGGGTTTATTTTTCTGTTCTTTTTCCAAGTTCTTGAGACCAGAGCTTAGATAATTGATTTGAGACTTTTTCTCTTTGCAAATGTAAGCATTTAGTGCTATAAATTTCCCTCTCAGCCATGCTTTACCTGTGCCCCACAAATTTTGATGTGTTGTATTTTCACTTTTATGCAATCAATGTATTTTTTACTTTCCCTTGAGACTTTCTCTTTGATGTAT
>NW_007740435.1:29449-30130 GCF_000696425.1 Galeopterus variegatus | reverse complement strand
TTTCTGGAGTTGCAAATTGAGATGGAGTTGATGGATAAGGGGAGATATATCTACTCCAATCATCCAAAAGCCAATCCAGATGAAAATCAAGACTGCAAGATGCAGGATGAGCATAAACAACCACCAAGCATCAGACAAACGTGCAATGTTTCAGGTACACACGCAAGTTGTCATTAATAAGAATTATTATCTGTAAAATTGTACTTTTGGTGACTGCATATGGAAGCCATTATGCCTTCGTTGTTGGGGAGGCAGGAAGGCTTCTGCAGTGCTGAACCTGTCATAGACTGGGATGTGCCTCAGCCAGTGAGGACGCCGAAAGTGGCGTGCACAGGATCACAGGGTATTTTGAGGTCTGCTGCATGCCTTCCTACTGTCCAAGGGCTTCGGATATGGCTCTTTCTGGCATTCTTATCTCTCTGCCTCACTACTCACTATAGGTAGCGCTCGGGTTCAACAATGGGGGTCTTTTCCCACAACCTTCTATCCCTCCAACTTGCAAAGTAGATAATCCCTAAGAGCTAAATCCTAAAACAAACATTTAACAAATCGGAACAGAGGTATGCCAACTTACTATAAAGAGGCACAAGGGCTCTCAGCCCAGCAATACCTGACTAGAACCAGAAGAGAGTAGCCAACCTCCAAAAATGTTGTGCCAAGAAGAAGGGGAATGATCAGCAA
>NW_007740435.1:26652-27551 GCF_000696425.1 Galeopterus variegatus | reverse complement strand
GGGATTATATAATATGTAAGATATTTTATGTATAATAATAATTTCAACAGATGCACATAAATTTGGGGCAAATGCAATGATATCAGTGAGCATACACTCCTTGGGAGGAATTACTATGATTTAAAATGCACATTGGTAAAGCATAAGATTTTTAGGAATTTTGAAGAAACAAACTATTTCTTACCTTAAGAGAAACTTGACCATGTTTACAGGTTGAGAAACCTATAGATGTGGCTATTCAAAAATTTTATATGATCTCCATCATGTACGCATTTTACTTTTTCACTTTGACTAACCCCAAGACCATTCCAGAATTGAGTGGGGAATGCTGATTTAACACTGAGTTCCAAGTTGAGTTGGAAAAAAATTGTTTAGTTGCTCAAGAGGCGACCAGTCTTCTTAAAGTAGAGATTGAACAATCAAATGTCTAGTTCCTTGGGAAATAGGAAATATCTACACAGCTCCAATCCTCCAAAGCAGGGAGCAAACATCCCNGGGGTGGACTCTGGAGTTGTACTCCCAACTCCAGGACGCCCCCTCAATCGCACAGCCGTCTTTTGGAATAATTCGGTTGCTCACCACAAAAAGTTATCTACTGAGTAACCAAGACTCCTGTGTGTTTGTGTGCTCATCCAGTCTCCTGTTTAGAGAACGGCTCTGTGAGTGAAACGGCACTAGCTGATTTTTTCCCTTGAGTTGTATTTTGATGCTTTGACAACCTTTCTGGCAGGTTATGATTTTATGACTTGTTTTAAGTGATTCATGGGTCATGTTTGCAATTGTATTTATAAAATAAACATTCTTCTTTCTATATTTTCAAACTATTTTACCCTATTTGTTCCAATTTTTTAAGTGTCATCTCACTCATAGCTAATTCAACATAAAATTTTAGCCCATAA
>NW_007740435.1:24422-24855 GCF_000696425.1 Galeopterus variegatus | reverse complement strand
CCCCAAAGAAATAGGGGCCCAATTCTTTTCAGAGAAAAAAGAAAATTGACCAACATTATATACAATTGTTCTAAAAAGAGCATAATAACTTTTCGATATAAAACACATAGCAAATTGTCTTAAAATAACTGAATAGTGGCTGACCAGTTAGCTCAGTTGGTTAGAATGCAGTGTTCTAACACCAAGGTCAAGGGTTCAGATCCCCATACTGGCCAGCTGCCAAAAAAAGAAAAAGAGAAATAAATGAATAGAGTGCTCCACACTTAGGTTTGTAAAGTATAATTGCTTAAATCACACTCACAAATATGATGGCACCTAGAAAATTGATAGGAGGCCATTTGGACCACAGCAGTGCAAACTTGGGTTTCAGTGCAGCATTAAAAGAAGTGACCTTCCCAAAGCCAACAGCAGGAGCTGTAAGAACGACTCTCAG
>NW_007740435.1:20595-22603 GCF_000696425.1 Galeopterus variegatus | reverse complement strand
AAAAAACTAATTTGACACTGTAAATGGGAATAATACAATAAATGTTAGCATAAACTCATAGATTCTTATTTGACAATTTTATTGATGAAATAAGCAGCTCTGCAAATCCCTTTGACATTTTATTTGTATAATCTAAGTATATGCCTAAAAACTCAAACATCCATCACCCTGCAGGGGCCCTGGCTCGTGCCTGTCCTTGTCTCAGAAACTGCCACCTGCACAGCTCCGCAGCTTGGTAGTGCCATCAATCCAGTGTTCAGCCACAATTTCAGGAATCTGGCCCAGAGAGGCCATTCAGGGTGGGCAGATCAGTGTGGAGTCCTGGTAGAAATGAACAGACTGCTCCCCAGTTCTACACAGAATTTTGTCACCTAGGCCACAGAGTACTATTTTTTATATCCAAAGCCTTACAAAGTCAATGAAAACGTATCCTTTAGTTTCCACTTCTAATATCTGTCTCATATGCAGAAGAAAAAGAGAGTCAAAGGGGCCAAACGGGGGATGCCACCCTTGTTTGCAGAAACCATTCCACATTGTCGCTCTGGCAAAATTGAAGACTGTCAAGTCCTGCAAATAAGTACAAAGGTAGGTCACTGGTCCACAGACTGCACAAACTGCCAAATTCTGAATCCCACCTCCTTTTGCTGAATTTGAAAGGATCATAACTAAGAATACGAATAGAGAAAGTGGGCTGGGTATGTGCAAAAGCTGGGATTACAGAGCGAAAGCAGCTCCCTAACTATTATTTAAGGGATACTGAAGGCTCCATCTACCCAGAAATATCTCTCCCTTAAAGATTATGATTAGCAGTCTGCTCTATCATTCTCTTACGTTTTTTAACACTTAGCCCCAAAATGCAAATATTCCTTGGAGGACTAGCATATTAAACTGTCTGCGCATCCCTCGTTGAGCAAACATTCACTGAGCAACCACTATGTGCTAGGCGCTGTCCTAGGTGCTGGTGACACAGCAATAAACAAAGCAAACAAAAATCCCTGTCCCCATGGAGTTTGTATTCTATCATAATTGTCAACAATAAAAAGTCTCTGATGTTAGTTTCAATGTTACAGCCTACTTAGAACTGGTTTGGAATAAGAGTTTGTTTAAGTGAATCCAGAAGATAAGGAACATTGCCGGGGGAGAACAGGCCAAGACAGAGTCATTATGAAAGCAAAGTCAGGAAAGTATGAAGTCTGAAGATCCCAGGCACTGAACCCATGGGGGGTGTCAGTGTGTGTGAGCACGTGCACACACGTGCCATGCTTGGAATAGATATTGAAAATAGTCACAAGAAGGAAACTAAGGTACGTTTGCCAACCTCAAGATTTGTCTTAGGCCTGCTTCAAATAAAAGTGGTATACGAAATGAAAATAAGTTGATATCCACAAAGTACTTTGCTAAAGCAACATTACCATCTCTACGGTAAGTCTGATGAGTCTCATTAACTATTTACATTCGCTTTGCTAATTGCAAAGGCACTTGGGGAATTCTAAGAGAGTGCATACTTTTAGTGAGTGAATGGAAGTTCTGAGTCTGACAACACAGTTTTAAAATAAGGTGGGGGAAGTAAAACAGTGTAAAAGACAAGTAGCAGGCCCTTTTAGAAGGTCTGCTTCTTTTAAAGGAAGCCCCTGAGTGCATGCTCGGCCCGTGATCCTGATCCCACCACAACTTGATTCAACCAGGGAGGGCACCAGATCCTGGTTTGGAAAATTACATGATCATTTTCAACAGTTTGTAATTGGAGCTATACAGCTCTAGGGTGTGCTTGTCTCCTTTATCTACAGTATCTCATTAATTCTCAGAAAAACTTGTGAAGGATTGTCGTCCCCATTTTAAAGACATAATAGTGAAGATGATAGGAGGACTGAAAAGCAAAGTTGGAATGGAAACAGAGAGAAGAATGAAACAGATGTAAAGAAACTGCTTGAGTACCTGATGGGTTTGCAATTACTGATTTTAGTTCCATTTAGAGGCTGTGGGTTACGTTTTCCAAGATGGTCAAAAC
>NW_007740435.1:19132-19786 GCF_000696425.1 Galeopterus variegatus | reverse complement strand
CTCTTCTTGAATCTGGTTGTGCTTGTGGCTCACTTGTAACCAAGAGAATGAAGCAGAATTAATGCTGTGTGACTTCTAAAGCTAGGTCACAATTCACATTTGGAGTCCTGAGCCACCATGTAAGGAGTCTGACTACTGCAAGGCCACTATATTGTAAGGAAACCCAAACCACATGGAGAACTCATATAGATGTTTCAGCAACAGCCCCACATGAGGCTCTGTTGACAACTGGCATCAACCACAACATGCACAAGTGACAAGCCCTCCAGGACTCCAGTCCCCAGATGCTTACACATCTCCAGGATTACACGTCTTCCAGCTGAGGCCTGGATATTGTAGAACAGAGACATGCCAAGCCATCCCTGCCATGTCCTGTCTGAATTCCTCAACCACAGTATCCACGAGCAAATAAAATGGTTGTTTTATGCCACTAAGTTTTGGGGATGTTGATTTCCCAGCAACAGTAAATAGTAAAGAGGCTTAGCTTTTTTCCTACCCAGGAGATTCTACTGTATCCTGTTTTAGCTTTCCCTAGCACGTAAGGATTTCTGTCACTTGCTGTCAAACCACTGATATTAACAAGAAAATTTGTATTGGAAATAAGGTTGCAGAGGAAACGTCAGGGTGGAGGGTACAGAAAGAAGTCTATTGTCC
>NW_007740435.1:16119-17114 GCF_000696425.1 Galeopterus variegatus | reverse complement strand
AAACATAGTTCACAAAAACAAAACTGGCAGATAGTTTGCCAAGGTTTTACAAGAATGGTATTTCAAGAAAAATCCCTCAAACTAACATCCCCTTAAAATCTTCAAGGACAATTATAAATGATGTTTGTAACAGCTGAGAATGGCCCACATCCTCCCTGCCCCATCTCCACAAAGAAATCCTCCTGAATGTTCTGGAAGGATAACGAGAAAGCAAACTTCTCCCACGGGACAGAATCTGTCGCAGTCCTTCTGGCTACACAAATTTACTTTATTACCAAATAAATTAGTTAACAAATTACTGTTTATGATCGTTGCTGGTCCTTCCATTTACTTTATCATCCTTCTGCAAGCCTCCAGTGTCATAAGCAATGTGTGGCCTGGTCATGGTGGTGTGTCCCCCTTTCCTCCTTTTGGAAATGTGCAAAGTTGATCAAGACAGAAGCAGAGGAGGAGCGGGTATCACCCAGANAATGCCAAAGGATGGACACAGAGACATGAGGTACGGCGAAATGAGATGTTAATGGCAATCTTGCAAGATTGAGTGTCTGATGGGCAGGCACTCCCTAAACAGTTACATCGAGCAATTTATTCCCTAGTGTGCAAGTCCCTCCCCCAGCTCCTCATTGGCTGAGTACTATGGGATATACAATCTTCCCGAACATTGCCTAAGTTTCATTATGTCCTTATAAGGTATTTATTGTTCGCTTCCTGCTGACAAAAAAGGGATGGACTCAAGACAAGCCCACGAAAAACACCTGCCNCTTTTGGAAATGTGCAAAGTTGATCAAGACAGAAGCAGAGGAGGAGCGGGTATCACCCAGAGAGGTCAGGCCCTGTGGACAGTGGCTCCCGGACGTCACCTCTAGACGAGTGGCTCGCTCGCTCTGGGGCAGTGGGTGTGTTTGCAGTCAGGTCTGCATCGTGGTAGGCTGTGGGGGGTGGTCAACGAACAGACGATGGTAGTGTGTTAGGTCCGGTTGTCAAGAGTAGAGCCT
>NW_007740435.1:12707-14024 GCF_000696425.1 Galeopterus variegatus | reverse complement strand
TTTTTTTTAATTTTCGGAGTTGATATAAATATTCCCTTTAAAACTCTTAATTTCTTTCCTAATTTCTCTATCCTACACTCAAGCAGGATCAGCTTCCCAAAAGCATTTCTCATCAGGCTGTGATCCCAAAGTGCACAGGAAATGCTTAATCTCAAAGTACCTGCAGCAATCCTCTCAGACACCCACATCCCATTGCTCTAACCCTTTGATTTATGTTATTGTTGTTAAGTCTCATCTTCCAGGCATTTGGTAAGTCAGTAGAGAACTGGGCCAGTTTCCAAACTCCTGCCTGAAAAGTTAATCTTGAATAAAAAATGTGTCACTGCAGCCATTGATCTGCATACCTTGCCTGCTAGGGCTTCCCAACCACAGCTCCAGATTATCAAGGATGAGGGGGCAGCTGGTTTATGCCATTCACATGTCTCTCTTCTGGCAAAAGAATTTGGATTGCCATGTGTGAGACTTAAAAAGGAGACATATCCAAATTGTAACTCATCTCTCCAACTTCAGGCTTAACTATTTTGAATATGGTAACAACAGCTACTCACCAGTTGCTCCCAGCGCTCATTTCCTCTGTATGATTTCAGTCACTCATCTTCCAAAGATTATTTCATGGAGCAACAGACAGATTCCAAACCACTTAAGTGCTGCCAAGGTGCTCCTTGAGGACTGCAGCTTCTAGCCTCCTGGCTGCTGGGGACGCTGGCAGCCGAGTCCTTCTCTAAGAACTGCCCTCAATAGCAGGAGCTGCCCCAGCCAAGTCCAGGCTCCTGCCCAGAGGCTATCCCCTTCCAATGCTAGACAGGGAATGGGGACAGATGGAGGCCTGGACTCCTCATCACAAGGCTGGACAGCCCGCTGAGGCCACTGTTGTAATCGCGTCACTGTTCCACTTCTCTCTGGCCCAGTCCAGTCCTGCTTTCCTCACCTCTGACAGGTATCCTTCCCCAAGAGTCTCTCATTAAACCATCCATCTACATGTAAATCTCAGAGTAGGTCTCCTGTGGAAACCAAAACACAACATGTGTATGTATGATATAGAAGGAAAGACATCCCAACTTGAAGGTGACCTAGATTTGACAAATATGTTATATGTAATTTGTCCTATGAATGTTATATATAATATACAAGTATGTAATCTAAAACTGAATAACTACTTGTTGGTTTCAGTACCCTCAAAACACACTCCTAAAGCTTACAAAATTTGGAACAATTTATTGTTCATTATGAACATTTATCAAAATTAAACCAATCATCAGTTATTCTACTTTTTCACTGAAGAAAAATACAAAGTAGATATTGGATTAAGCTACATTT
>NW_007740435.1:9757-11163 GCF_000696425.1 Galeopterus variegatus | reverse complement strand
GTGAATGTATTATCCCAAAAGAACTCCAAAGGCAGTACAATAAATTCTATCCAGTGAATAAACCCACGTATAAGTTATTTTACCTTTATTTATTAACTAATCTACCTGACAAAAAAATGATATCCTTTTGGAAAATATTTCAATAGAGAAACAATATCCAACTGTGATCTAAACATTTTAATTAATCTAACATATAGTTTAAATTGTTGAGTTGCTGATTAAATATTTTTAACTGTTTTGGAGTGAAAGTGCTTTCAANGATCATGGAGAAGTATCACCCAAGTAGGTTGGATACCCACAAAGGTGTGAGCCAAAAAATTCTATGGAGATAAACATCTTGTAGTTGAATACTGACTGAAGAAATGATGACATATCAGTATACTTAAAATACAGTAGAGAAGCTAAAAACAATGTTTTGTATGTGAATTCTATTACTACTTGGAAATACATCTAAGAAAATTACATGAAAACAGCAACATGTGAATGAGCGTGAAGCACTGTGCACAGTGGTGTCACATCACATTTAGTTTATGCATCCCTGTTCATCTGTCCCTGTGCCTTTTGTGCTGCCAAGAGAGTCACACAAGCCCTTCAGGGTGCTTACCTGCCCCATGACAGCTGTAAACAGCAATGTCCCCAAACACACACTGATGGAGCAAGGCAACCAAGAGTTCAGAACACCTCGGGGCTAACAGCCTGGGATACCCCATCAGTCAAACCACCCTGACCAGCTGAAGTGCTAGTTAATGGTGAGGAAACCTTGAATGGGCTGTAAAGAAAGGAAAAGATGGATACTGATTGGGTCCCAGGACCAACTGCAGCANAGCTCACAGCACTTGTAAAAGGGAGTTTGATGTTTGACAGTTCAGTGAATTCAGCATGTACATAGACAGATGGTCAGGGCTCTTCCATCTGAGGACTAGGGGTATTCCTGCAGCACACCTTGTGATGCCTTTACTTGCAACTGTCCCTAGTCCCTCTCACTGGCTATGGGAGGTTTCATGTGTGACATTGTGAGCAGGGGCTTTGCAGTCACACAGTCTATTTTGAATCCCAGCTCCACTGTTAATTAGATATGTTTTCTCATCTGTAAATTGTGGATAACAACAGATGATCATTATATGAGGTCATACAAATAAAATGCTTAGCAAGGTACCTAACATACACTAAGCACTTATATGTAAATGTTAGCACATATTATCGTGATTATGGTAATGCATGCCATAAAATCTTTGGCATTATTTTTTACCTGTGAAATAAGTTTAAATTATTGTTAAGATCTCTGGTTTTGGAATTTTATAATTTTATATTCTCTACTTTGTGAGCTGATATAACATCCAAATGTTAGATTTTTGTGTCTAAGACATAATTATATGTTATACATATTATATGTTGTATTTTCTTTT
>NW_007740435.1:7151-8110 GCF_000696425.1 Galeopterus variegatus | reverse complement strand
AAAAAGTGAGGTCGTCTTCTTTCCTGGCCATTTTATTTGTAAAAAACAGAGGTGAGCTAGGTTGCTTAAATCATCTCTCCAAATGTGGTATTCAAACAGCAGTACATTTTCTTATTGGATCAGTTTTCTGGATAATAGTCTTCCTATATTAAAATAAATACACGTAGATTAAAATATGAAAACCAGGTACATGTTTTAGATCATAGGAAGAGGTGAAGGGATCTCTCCCACGCTACCTACAAGATTGGCCGAGATCTGCAGACCCCTCACTGCTGTCAGAATAACAGGGTACTTTGATTGAAAAGTTTGAAAAGCACAGCCTTAGGTGTTGGAGGTTTATGATAATAACGAAAGGGAACTCAGAGGACATCTCCAAAGCTACACGGCCAGGCCTGGTGGAGAAAGGGAGTGTGCTCCTCGTTGTCTGATTCCAGCAGAACAAAGTCTCCTTGAACGCCCCCTGAAGCAGACGCCCATGTCCCACTCCCAACTGACACGTCATTCCCACGACGCGGCTTCTCTGTCTCTGCCCTCGTCTCCATTTGAGGCTTTCCCTTCTGCATCTTATGATCCTGACCCTTCATCCTCACCAGGCTCTCTGTTTTGCGCTGAAAGAATGTAAGATGTGCCAACTGGTAACTACCCAACGTGCAGCATCACCTTGTAACCACAACTATGTCTTGTGCTCAGCTGCCATGGGTGAACCCCCAGCCTGGTCCAGTCTATGTAGGGTGATGTACCTGGGCTTTGTGGGGCCACACCTTGTCTTGAGAAAAGATACTCAGCTGGCATCAGATTCTCAAAAGTACTCACGAAATGGAGAGAGGTAACCAGCGTTGCTCTAAATATTGTTTCCCCTGTGTGTGTGTGAACATACGTTATACATATTTCCAGTTTACCAACTTTTAACAGCTCCTGTAGTATCCTCAGATTTCAATGTGATTTTTTTTTTAAAAAAA
>NW_007740435.1:5101-6202 GCF_000696425.1 Galeopterus variegatus | reverse complement strand
CCCCCAGTAGAGTCTCTTCTGAGACATAAAAACTGCTGGCACAGAGGATAATTGAGTTTTACTTCTATCAGTGAACATTATCTAATGTTCTTTAGAGGTTTTATGAAACCAGGGAATCATCCATTCCCATCTGAGTTTGTTCCTGAAAATGTGGGCCCTGATGTTGTAGAGAGGCCATGGTTATACACAGAAAGCCTCGAGGGAGTAAACACGAGCTCACCCACTCCAGGGAGAGTGACAGCTTACTTCCACGCACAGGGAGATGGAAAAGGCAAGTGGGAAGACAATACATTATGATTTTAGAGAAACGCACAAAGAATTAGCTCGTTCATCACCAAAGGTATTACAGCAAATGCTTAAATAGCTTAACTGAGCAGACGGGATTACATGAACTTCTGCAATTTCAAAACTGCAATTTCAAAACTGCAAATGGCCTTAGGGGGAAAAGCATACTGAGTTTCCCCTCACTTCACGTAGAGTTGCCAGTAGAATGGATGGGATTCTTGCTCATGCCTTCTGCCTCCATGGGACAGAAACCACAGCACTGGTGCTTTAGGAACTCAGAATTATATCCTAACCTGCAGCTTTAGACATGAAAGAGCTGCACCTCAACAGACCAGTGGGCCTGCTGAAGGACCTGCTAGTTACAGTCAGCTAAAGGAGGTCAGAAGATTAGCACTCAGGTCTTCGGATTACTTCTCTTTTCTCCACCCCAGTGCTTGTCCAGAAGGCTACAAACCCGTCCAACAACATTCATATGACAAATCTGTTTGTGAAATCAGCCAGGCCAGAGGTCCGTATTTACCTGTGATTTATACTTATAGTTCGTGCTCTGGAAATACTGTATTTTATATTGGGTAAAAAGTTTCCCTGCACTTGGATTTCACTTTAATTTCTGAAGTTAATCTTCCTGAGGTTACCAAGAATGTCCATGTTGCCAGATCCAGTGGAATTTGTTCACCCCTAGTCTTACTGCACCAGCTGTAGCATTTGGCACCATTAACTATTTTTCTCTTCTTTTTGAAATACCACCTTCCTTTGGTTTCCAAGAAACTACATTCTGTTGGTTTTCCGCCTACGTTTCCCTCTCAGGGAAGCTTT
>NW_007740435.1:2274-3605 GCF_000696425.1 Galeopterus variegatus | reverse complement strand
ATATTTACTGAATAAATACCAGGGTTTTTACCCCTTTTATGCAAACTTCCACAACAGAGTGCATCATTTAGGCACCGGTAGCGTATTTTTTACTTATCGGTCTAGAAGATTCTCTCCTCTGCCCCCTCCTCCTCCTTCAGCCAGTTTCCTTAATTATTCTGTCTCTCCTAGAAGAGACAGCTTGTCTTCTGAGATAGACAAGAGCACAGCTTACTCTGCCAACTAACTGGTCGTGCTAGAAACATTTTTCTAGGGGCGGTACTGAAGCCCCTGACAAAAGTCAGCTTGTGGATTTAATCAAGGCACATCACCCTAATGCCTCGTGAGAACGGATTAGTGGAAGTAAGCTACGTGGACACTAATGGAAAACATACAGTCACAGCCGTGCTTCACAGCAGTCCTGCCTGAAGCTACTTGCTTTAGACCCCGGGTGAATCACCCTGTGGTGCTGGAAAGAGCAAGGTCTTCACAGAGATTCCAAGTCTTTGGCCAGATAACTAATAAAAGTTCACATTTTCGTATTTAGCCTTAGCACCAGGCAATAAATTTGTAAGTGTATTGTTGAATTAAGTTCCTGCTCTTAAATTTAAAAGGATACATTAGCCACCTTGAAAAAGATTTTAATATTAAAAACAAATAGTTCTCTTTATCCTTCAAAACGAGACTCCTGGCAAGTTATCTTTGCCACGGCAGCAAATAAGCCTTCACGAATTTTCCAAAGGGGAGTAGGTCACTAGTCAAAAGTTCCTCACCATAGACAAAGGGAGGATTGTTTACTATTGGTTATTGCAGAGGTTTGTGTTTATACTGGATGGCCTCTATATATGTGACTGTAAGAAGAGAACATTTCTTCATTATCAAGCTAATGCTTCTTTTTTAAAAAAAGAAAAAAANTGACCCTTACCTCACACCATATACAAAAATCAAGTCAAAATGGATTAAAACTTACACATAAGACCTGAAACTGTAAAACTACTAGAAGAAGACCTAGGGGGAAAATGACATAACATTGGTCTGGGCGATGCTTTTTTTAGATTTGACTCCAAAACCATAGGCAACAAAAACAAAAATAGACGAATGGGATTATAACAAGAGAAGAAGCTTCTGTGCAACAGAGCAAACAACAGAGTGAAGAGACAACCTACAGATTGGTAGAAAACATTCGTAAGCCATACATCTGATAAGGAATTAATATCCAAAATATATAAGGAACTCAAACAACTCTATAGAAGAAGAAAAAAACATAATTCAAATAAAAAATGAGCAACAGACCTGAGTAGACGTTTCTCAAAAGGAGATACATAAACAGCTAACAGATACATGAAAAAATG
>NW_007740435.1:0-289 GCF_000696425.1 Galeopterus variegatus | reverse complement strand
GGCATGACGTGGCAGATTAATGGCCACTCGGAGCCTCAGCTTCCTTGGCTATAACATGGGGAGAATAATACAAAGCTCGTGGAGTCGTCTCATTCTAAGTAAGATGATGCATGAAGAGCTCTTAAAGCAGTGTCTGGCACATAGGAAGCTCTTAGAAGATCTAGCTCTGCTTCAAAATCACCTGGAGAGCTTGCCAAAAATAAGGTTATCCAGGACCCTCCTCCAGAGAGCCTGATTCACTAGGTCTTGGCAAGAACCTAGGAATCTGCATTTTATTAAGCACTGCCAG
>NW_007740434.1:29345-30136 GCF_000696425.1 Galeopterus variegatus | reverse complement strand
ATTTATTTAATCAAAGTTTTACATAACATGGGAGTTTGGGGAACTGAAGACCCAAAGGCCTGGGGAAAACTGTCTATTTTTATGTTTAGATTTAATGAAGAATGGACAGCCCTGTAGAAGTGTGATTGGACAAAAGGGGTATGATCTAATGGTAATAGACCGAGAGGGGAAACCCAGCAATGTCTGTCTCTTCAGATTCTGCATGGTCTCTGTGTAGCACTTCTTCCTCCCAGGTATAGAGCAGGATGCCCTGACACGAGGGTAGGTCAGAGGATTTCTTTATGGCTACCTCATACACAGAAAGGTGTGGAAGGACAGAGTAATATTTCTAGATTTTATGACTTGCTTTGGGGAAGACAGGTTCTAGTTTCTCTCACTCACTTTGGGGAAGAAAGAGGTGCGGGAGACAGGAGGACAGGAGAAGTTGAGAGAGAGACTTTGCTTTTGAGGCCTTTCAATCTCCTTTAGTTCAAAATACTCAGCATGCCAAAGCGCCATTCTTTGGGGTATCGCTTTCTGAGCCCCAAACCAACAATATGGGCCAAGGATAATAAATTATGACTCTCCTTACCAGTGCCCTGGTCCTGTAGGAAGTTGAGAAGGGGCTAGGGTTGTAGATGTAGATGTATACTTGGTAGTCATCAGCTTAGGGGCAAAGGTTGAAGTGAGATAGAATTAGTTCATCTAAGACAACAGTAGGTTGTGGAGCTTATTCCTCAAGGGCAAGGAGCACATTGTATTCATCTGTGTATGCCCAGGATCAAACACAATCAAGATAATATATATATATA
>NW_007740434.1:26920-27984 GCF_000696425.1 Galeopterus variegatus | reverse complement strand
CCCCGGCCGCAGCGGCCCCCGGCCCCCGCCGCCTAGCCTGGCCTCCCGCGGCTGGGAAAGGACGGCCCGAAGCCGGGGGACGCGGGGTTGAGCCGTGACCCGGGTTCCTGTTAGCCGGGTTGTCATTCTCCTGGCTCCAGGGCCGCCTTCCCCACCCCTTTCTCAGGTCTTCTCCCTCCCTGGCCGCCCGCGCTCCCAGATGGCATTTGGCAGAGTTAGCGCGGGTTGGAAGGCGACTGTGGTCGGCGGTCGTCTCGCGTGTGAAGCCGAGTGTTGTGTTCTGGGAATTGGGGTTGGTTAGGTGGTCGCAATCCCTGGAGAGCCCTGGCTTTCCTCTGCACTGCGCGCTTTTCTTAGCTCAGCGCCTTGGTCTTGAGGCCGAGACCACGACCTTACATAGGGCAGTTATTTTTGCTCTGTTCTTTGGCCTTAGACAATCCCCGCCCTCATACACAAATGCACACGCCCACATTCCTCACTGAGTTGGTGACATTTTTTGTACAGCATCATTCCTGTGTAAAGAAGTGTTTGTCATGTAAAGAAGAGGGTTGACTTTATAATTACTACCATTTAGCTAGTTGTTTGCAAAAGGCAATTTGTTTAATTAAGAGGCCAAAGTCAAAATCTTTCTAATAAAAAATATATTGAGTTTAATTAAACCTACCGCAATATTTTGCACTTAAGAACACTAAATTGCTTCTGTTTCATCTGAGAATATGTTGAGAAATATATTAATAATCTACAGTCCAAACTAATTTCACTTAATCTTAGTGTTAAATGTTCATCTAGCCTATAGATAAATGTGAAGAAAAAAAGTGGTATGTTAGAGAAATGGTGAAATAAACCAAAATATCTTTTTCTTTTGTCCCTACTTAAGAGATCAATAAACTGGTAGTTTGGGACCACATTTTGTTTGGGGACAAGGGGTGATAGTTTTGGGCATTTAATGATTACTTTTTCCTTGAAAGTATAGACATAAATCTTGATGAAAGAATGTTCCTCCATGTGCCTTTTTATAATTTATTGAAGTTAATCGCTTGTCAGTCTGCCTTGGTAATAACTGT
>NW_007740434.1:24435-25068 GCF_000696425.1 Galeopterus variegatus | reverse complement strand
CCCCCACTCACTGCCACTGGAGTGGGTCTTGAGGGACCCAGGTGCTTTGCACACAACTGAATGGGTTTTCTTCAAACCCCCAGCCCCCTTTATTTAGCTTCCTTTTATATTAAGAATTAGATTAAGCTGGCATTTTTATTAGTAGTATAAATTTATTTATTATTTGTAGTATATTTATTATTTGTACATGATATAATAGTGAAGACAAGCTATCCAATTTGACCCTTTTGTTATTAAAATTTATTTTATGTGCATTTAAAATCTCATATCTAATAAATCTGTTTGCCTTTATCAATCTTGAATAGTAGATTTTGATTTTCATAGCTCTAGGTTTATACAGGTCTCCTAAATTGAGAGACTAAAAGTTCGAATGGGAAGCTTAAATGAAAAATCAGGTAAAAAGTCAACCTTTGTTCTTTAAGCACCTTCCTCTTTTTTCAGGTATACTGTAGGGTGCGCCCACTGAGCTTTCCTGATCAAGAGTGTTGCATAGAAGTGATCAATAATACAACTGTTCAGCTTCATACTCCTGAGGGTTATAGACTTAACCGAAATGGAGATTTTAAGGAGGTAATTCCTATTGGTACCATGTTGTTTTTACTTGATATGTTTCCTGAATGGCTTTTACATTTT
>NW_007740434.1:21584-23134 GCF_000696425.1 Galeopterus variegatus | reverse complement strand
CACACACACACACACAAATTTCACATGTGAAGATTAAAATAACATTTAATAATAGGCATTGTATACTTGTATTGACCTCTTATGAAGTGTTTTTATTTTCAGTAAAGTATGGAGCAAACTTAAAAATATTAAAAATTAAAAATTAAAAATATTGAGTTCAGTTAAGTAACTCAGTTCAACAAAGGTTGCTTTAAGGAGGGTGGAAGGAGATTTTTTAAAAAATGGGATAGGTGGTAAACAAAACCCTTATATAGATAAGACAAAGTCAGATGTGTTAAATGGGGGTGGGGCGGTGGGGTTTGAAACATGGGAATACCAAAGGAAGACTAATTCAGGCTGTCATTTCTACTTTCCAGCTGCCATTCATTTGTCTGTGCACATGACTCCAGTGAAATTGCTCTTCAGAAGACCCCCAGTGGCCTTTTTGCTGCTAAATTTGATGTATGCCTCTTTGTCCTCATTATAATCTATTTCTCAGCAGCACTCTCCTTCCTGAAGCACCCTCCTGTTTCCCCCTCCAACTCTTCATGTTCTCTTCTCTCACTGGCCACCCTTTGCTGGCTCCTCCTTTTCCATCCTCCAAATACTGACTTGAGCTACACCCAGGGCTCTATGGCTCTATTCTCTACCTGCACTTTCCCATGGCTTTAAATGTCAATTATATGGTAAAACTCTGGAATTTTTATCTCTAGCCTAAACCTTTTCTCTAGCTCTAATCTCGAGCATCTAACCGCTTATTTGATATCTCTGCTTGGACATCACATAGGCATCTCAAAATTTACATGTCCAAAAAGGAGCTCTTGATGACTCCCCTTCCCATCCTCCCCCAAATCACTGCCTCCCTTGTCTTAAGTAATAGTGCCATCATCTGTCCAGTTGCTCAGGCCAGAACCCTGGTACCTACCTTTCACCTGCCCCTCCTCATATCTAGTTTGTTAGTAGATCCTGTCAGTTCTACTTCAAAGTACAGATGACTCTTGAACAAGGCTGGGGTTAGGGGTGCTGACTCCCTGCACAGTGAAAAAATTTGTGTATAATTTTTGACTGCCCCAAAACTATACTACTATAGTATACTGGTAGACTGGAAGCCTTACTGATAGCATAAACTGTCAATTAACACATAGTTTGTATGTTAGATGTATTATATACTATATTCTTACGGTAAGTTAGAGAAAAGAAAATGTTATTAAAGAAACATAAAGAAGAGAAAATACATTTACAATACTGTATATTTATTGGAAAAAAAACTGCATACAAGTGGACCCATGCATTTCAAACCTGTGTTGTTCAAGGGTCAACTGTATATCTTGAAACTGTCCTTTCATTTCTGTCTCCATTGCCACCACTCTAGGCTGAGCTCCTTTATTAATCATTGAGACCCATGCTTCTCAAACTGTCTGTAGCGAAGGAATAGCTTTTTTATTTTCTGCGCATCACAACTGGATACTTTTGTATAATTTGTGCTAAATGGAACTAACCATGAGTTAGACAACAGGGAATTGGTTTATAATCTGTTCAAGAGATGAGCCCATTGAACACCTGCTGTAAGG
>NW_007740434.1:20285-21345 GCF_000696425.1 Galeopterus variegatus | reverse complement strand
TTCCAGTAGCACTGACAAGACTGCCAAAGCCTTACTGGACTGCCTGCTTGCACTCTTCTTTAACCCATTTTCTACAGAGCAGCCACAGTGATTTTTTAAAGCTTAAATGAGAGCTCATAATTTTCCTGTTTAAAACCTTTCAAGGAATAAAATCTTTAAATGGGCAGAATCCTTCTTAATCTGTCTCCTGTCTATCTCTGCCCTCATCTTTTAGTACAGTACTCATCTAATCCTTTGAGTTCTGTGGTTAAGCCAGGCTCCTCCCTGATAGCCCTTGCTTTAGCCTGGACGTCTCTTTCCCTTGGATGTTAGCATGGATGGCTCCTCATCCTTGGGTTTCAACTTAAATATTGCCTCATCAGGGTGTCCAGACTACTGCATCAGAAATAATACCCCCACCATCCCTTTTCCCCTGGTCTGCACCCTGTGCCTCCTTTATAGCACTTTCCACAAATATTTACTTGTTATTATCTCTTACCACCACTCTAATGTACTTCAACGGGATATGCAGCTTATATGAATATACTTCAAAAAGTTCATGGAGAGATTCGTATTATCTTTCAATTTTGTTTTTCCATGAATTTTTTTTTTAATCCCCCGCGCCCTCCATGAACTTTTTGAAGTACCCTCATATATCCTGTTTGTCAAACACTTAATAAATAAGGGTTGATAATGAATGAATGAATGGTCTGGGAAGGCTTTATGGAGGAGCGGGTCTTTCAGGATATAAGAGTTGAACACTGACTTAACTGAATTTCACTTCTTTATTGAAGTAAACTTCAAGGATGCGTAAATAAAGGTTTCAAGTAGGTATAAACAAAAGGTTTGGTGAGGATTAGAAATTTCACTGCCTTTTGATGGAGGGCAACATTGTATAATGGAAAGAACACTGGAAAAGTCATTGATGCTAATGAGCTACATGGGCTTGGGCCAGTTCTTCCTTTGGGCCTCAGTTTTCTTTACCTTGAAAGTAGAGAGTTTGTTCATGAGGACTGGGAAGTCATTTGCCTAACCTCTCACCACTATTCTGTGTGCATCCTTTCAGTTATAAGATTCTTTT
>NW_007740434.1:17932-18614 GCF_000696425.1 Galeopterus variegatus | reverse complement strand
GTGAACTTAAGACTTTTCTACATTCTCTTTAGTAGTTGTGACTGAAAATATTTACTGGTTTATAATTGGTGTACTTTAGGTATGACATGACTTTTTAGTGAGTTACTAAGAAAATAAGGATTCTAAGTTTAAAGATTAAACAGATATATTTCTAGCCTGGATATAGTGGAATTCCATTTAAGTTCATTTTATTTTTTCTCTCTCCACAGACTCAATATTCATTTAAACAAGTATTTGGCACGCACACTACCCAGAAGGAGCTCTTTGATGTTGTGGCTAGTCCCTTAGTAGATGACCTCATTCATGGCAAAAATGGTATGATTCTTGAAGTTTTGTTGTATTTTCCTTTTTCTCCTCTTCTGATAAAACCTTTTCATATTATATATTTGGTTTATGTTTGGCATTGAATTCAGATTTAATTTGTAAGGGTGGTGTTAAACCTTTTTTTGAGCTGGTTAATTTTTAGTGTTTTTTAATACAGTGAAGAAATATTACAAGTGGAGGACTTTTAAGATATGACTCATTGTAACTTGCCACACTGTAGGTCTTCTTTTTACGTATGGCGTGACAGGAAGTGGAAAAACTCACACAATGACTGGTTCTCCAGGGGAAGGAGGGCTGCTTCCTCGTTGTTTGGACATGATCTTTAACAGCATAGGGTCATTTCAAGCTAAACGATACG
>NW_007740434.1:17598-17905 GCF_000696425.1 Galeopterus variegatus | reverse complement strand
TTAAAAAATATATATTCCAGTCCAATTTTCCAAGTAGGAGTTTGGTAATATTTTTGGTAATGTAGTGATACTTTATAATAATCATATTTTGAAAGAGATTTGATATTAAAGTATTCTTGCTTTCTTAAAGGTCACAATTTATTTAAAATTTATTTTGTATAAGAACTTAGAGATTATATATACTGTTTGTTTCTGGTTTTAAAATACAGTGTGTCAAAACATTTGGTATTATTCTGCTATGCCATTTTAAATGACATCTTTATAAAGAAAAAATAGAAAACAGTGATATAGTGTATGGAGTAATGTT
>NW_007740434.1:14353-15585 GCF_000696425.1 Galeopterus variegatus | reverse complement strand
GAGTTTGCAGATATGATAAATGTTCAAGAATTCTGCAAAGCTGAAGAGGTTGATGAAGATAGTGTCTATGGTGTATTTGTTTCTTATATTGAAATATATAATAATTACATATATGATCTGTTGGAAGAGGTGCCATTTGATCCCATAAAACCTAAGTAAGTAGTGAAGAGAGCCCCTTATCTGTTAACTTTGGAGGAGTAACTTTTCCTTAATGAGCCTTTGTTTCTTCACCTGTAAATGGGGATAATGCTTGTGTTTGTTTTCAGAATGAAATGATATAGCTTGTATATCATGTGGTGGCGTTCAATGAGTACTTTTATTATTAACTAGACATGTAGCTACATTAGGGAACCAGTGGGTTAAGGTCTAAGGAGAAGAGTGACCTGAATATTCATCTTGGAGATTACTTTTAAAAACTCTTGGCCCTGGGCTATGTTTTAAGAAAGACCTTACTTTATTGTATAAGGAAGTGTCCCTGTTGGTGTACTCTGGGGCTGCCTTTCAAGAACCTAAAACTTAGTGTTGGAAGTTTTGTAGCCTCTTANGTCATTTGCCTAACCTCTCACCACTATTCTGTGTGCATCCTTTCAGTTATAAGATTCTTTTTGTGAACTCCAAAGCTGTTTTACAGGATTAGACTGAAAACTTCCACAAAAGTGAGAGCTAGCCTAGATGAAGTAGGTGTGTGGTCTTAGGTTATTTGACCTATTTTCTCATTTACAAAATGAGCATAACAATTAACAGTATCTACATCAGAGGTTCTAAGAACAAAATTATTCACTGTGTAGGCTTTGTCTGGGACATGGTCAGTGCCTGGTTTCAGCTGATAATATTATTATTATCAGCTGATTGAGTGCTAACTTACACATGTCTCCTTTTAGTCAACAAAACTGCTAATTTTTTTCTTTATTTTAGTGAAGAGGTAAAAGCAAGGAAAACTGCTAATTTTAAAGANCATGATATTAATATCTGAGCAGGCTGAATTTAAGATAAAGATTGTAAAACAGGAAAAAGGACATTTGATAAAGGTTATAATCCATAATAAATTCTAATGGATACTCATGCACCAAATAACTTCGTTTTGAAATTCATGAAGCAAAAACTGCAAGAAATTCAGGGAACCTGCAGAAACAATTGCAATGTCTACAGTCCAATAAAACTAGAAATGACAAAAATAGAAATCCTAGAAATCCAGCCCACGAAAAAGTAAGATTTAAATTTACATTAAAAAA
>NW_007740434.1:11799-12475 GCF_000696425.1 Galeopterus variegatus | reverse complement strand
ATGGGACTAAGTCACCTACAGATACGGTAGTATTAGGAAAAACCAAAGCATTGGATCCGTTTTGAAACCTTAAATATATTTAAATATTAAATGTTTCTTATTTTTAAAAATATGTTTCTTACTATTTAAGTCAAATTCTAACAAAACATGGTCTGATTTTTACCCCCCACTGCAGGTTTTTAAATCTAATGATAGGAATAGTATGGACATACAGTGTGAGGTTGATGCTTTATTAGAACGTCAGAAAAGAGAAGCCATGCCCAATCCAAAGACTCCCTCCAGCAAGTAAGTAATTTGGTTTGTATGGAATGCTGTCTTAAGTGGCACAGGATTCTGTCCTGTGGTTTCTCCAGGCATAGGGAATGGTGAACACTAAGGAGAGAAAGTGTTCTGACAGTTGACTTTTGTGAGATTAGAGCTGAGTAAAATATTTGCTCAGATGTTCTCTTTGGTTTTGAACATTGTTTGAATCACTGTTTTGAGAAGGTACCACTCTGGGTGGGGAGAGGGTATAAAAGTCATTTCTGTGTATCTGGAGGAGTGGAGGTACTGCTGGCATACCATAAGTAGGAATAAAGTTGCTTTGTGCATTTCTGTGAGTAATGGCAGATCACTTATTTTATACTCGTATCTTTTAGTTTCCTCTTGTGATCATTTACTTTTGATGTTGACTTCA
>NW_007740434.1:9704-10579 GCF_000696425.1 Galeopterus variegatus | reverse complement strand
TCTCTCTCTCTCTTGATCTCTACAGAATGGAGCCTAAAGCTGTTGTCTGTATAAGTAATACTTGTAGACTTTCCATCATTGATTAATATGAAGTAACATCTGAATTATCATTCTGTCAGATCAAAAGACTGTTCCTTAGATTTCCTTGCATCTTGCCTTGCTGAGATTGAAGACCAATTACCACCAGACATCACAAACAGTAAATCTACATTTGGGCCAGAGTTGACTCTGGAATCTTATGTTTAGTATTAATATCTTGTTCCTAGTTGATGGTTTTGTTCTCAAGCCAAAGGCTTGTCTTTAATACTGTCTTTATTAGGGCCTCTCAGGACATAAATAATATGAAGACCTGTGTCTTATATTTAACTTCTGTGTATGTCTAATGGAACGTTGGAGAAACAGCTAGATTTAGAAAACCATTAGACTGAGAACAGGTGTGAGTATATCCACTTTTATTTACATGAAGAATTTATGGACTGTGATTGAGGCTATACTTGGTGAAGGTATTTCTGTGGTTCTTACTGAGTCACATTTCAATGCAGTTATCTTCATTCATAGTCCTTAAACTTTCATCTGTGTTGATTGGGAAAATAATTACAAAGTTGCTAAGCGAACTAAATATAAAAGTATTACTTCTAGACCTTTATGTGTAGGAAGACTGTCCTTTTTTGCTTTTGCTCTACTTAACCCTTCCAAAAATGAGAACTTTATAAAGGGACTTATTTCTGCAGTGACCTATATTTACCCTTGGAATGTTGGTATTAAGAAAGAAATACTTGGGCTAGGTTATAGAGAAATACATGAAAGAGTCAGACCTTATGAGACCAACTGCTTTTTATATCAGACTAATTACTTTCCTGTATGTATCAATGTGT
>NW_007740434.1:7106-8496 GCF_000696425.1 Galeopterus variegatus | reverse complement strand
GCGGGAGCGCCACTGCGCTCCCAAGTGCCGCACTCTACCGAGTGCGCCACCGGGCCGGCCCCTTTCAGTGGTTTTTAGTACAATGGCAGAAACATTATAAGTGGAGGGCTTTTAAGATATGACTCATTTTGACTGTCACCTACTCTAGGCTGAACATGTTGCTATGAGATGGCTGCTGTAGAAACAGTAACTTCTACCTTATTTCTTTGGTAGGTGGAACAGTTGCAGCACACCCATGAGGAACACAGATTTTGTGTATGTGATGGTGTTGTTTCTTAAAGAGAAGGGTGCAGTTATACTAGTGGTTGGCATCTGTGGCATGTTTGCATGTAGGTCTTGCATTGGTGCTGGGCTGGCTACTACCTCTAAGCCCTCCCTGCTTCCTGAAAAATCTGCCATTGACTATCAGTGATGGTGGCTGATACTATTCACAAGACTGAGGCCAAACAGGCAGCACCCTGACCCGAGCCTCATACTACCTTACAGACTAAAACTTGACAAGCCACTTTGAAAAGATTGCCACTCCTGGTATATACCAAACTCTTTCTGAACTTGTTTTCTGCTGTTGCTGAGAAGGTCAGAACCACTTCTGTCTGTTGATATTTTAAAGTTAGGAAAATGCTAGATTTTGATGCTTAACCTGTGCATGTGATGTAGCTATACTACTACTTTGGTCTCTAATTTTTAGTAAGTGTTGTTTCCTGTGCTTTGTTAGAGAAAATTAGGGAAAAGCTTTTTAAAAAAAAATTGGTTCCAGTTATCCTGTTATGTAACTAATCTTGACTGTATATCTTTATATGTCTCATCCAAGTTTAATATTTCTCTGGGGTCTTACGTAAGCTTATTTCCATTATAAGAATGGATGTCCTATTGCCTGGAATTTTAGTTCTAGTCTTAAATGAAGATATGAGTATCTTATAATTTAGGAAACTAACCTTTTTTTCTTCCCCATAGACCTCCACAATCTAAATTGCTTCGTGAAGATAAGAATCATAACATGTATGTTGCAGGATGTACAGAAGTAGAAGTGAAATCTACTGAGGAAGCTTTTGAAGTTTTCTGGAGAGGTGAGAAAAAACAGAGCTAGACTTAGAAAAATATAAAATGATAAATATAACCCAGAGAGTTGCTACTCTAATTTGACAGCAATCCTTTTTGACTTATTAGGAAGCCTGTATAATGAAATGACGGAGTTCAGGTTTAATCAATGTCATTTCTGTGTCGTCATAGGCCAGAAAAAGAGACGTATTGCTAACACCCATTTGAATCGTGAGTCCAGCCGTTCCCATAGTGTATTCAACATTAAATTAGTTCAGGCTCCCTTGGATGCAGATGGAGACACTGTCTTACAGGTAAAGTTGCAGTGTGGGGAGTTGTTCTAGTTCCAATT
>NW_007740434.1:4779-5801 GCF_000696425.1 Galeopterus variegatus | reverse complement strand
TTTTTTTTTTTTTTTTTACTTTTTGGTGGTTGGCCAGTATGGGGACTGAACTCTTGACCTTGGTGTTACAAGGCTACACTGTAACCAACTGAGCTAACTGGCCTGCCCCAGAATTTGAATTCTGATTCCTACTTATTTACTAGCTGTCTGACCTAACTATAATAGAACCTCCTCATCAGGTTGTGAGAATTAAAGGAGTTAGTGCATGTAAAGTTCTTAGTCCAGTGCTTGGCTTATAGTCAGCACTCAATAAATGTTAGCTAGAAGACGCTTGTAGGTCAACATTCCATATACACTTGATTCCTTTGAATCACATCTAATATTACAATATCAGGTACCTCTTGACTTTCTTTTTGTAAAAATTATGTAGTTTTAGGATATTAATTGGGTTTTTATAAAATTATTAAGTATTTGATCATAGAAAAATTTAGGATAACCTTATTCTAGACTCACTTTTTACTCAGCAAATTTTTGTTGATTTCCTGCTGAGTGCTAGGCATTGTGCAGGGTGCTGGAGACAAAGCAATAAAAAGGCAGCATCCCTGCTCTCAGGGAGGATATAGTTTGACATAGAAAGAAGATCAGATAATGGACACAAGTAATCATTAATGTCATGATTATATTTGTCATACCCTTAGCAAACTCTCCTAAAATATGTATCCTTTGCCCCTCCTTTGCATTTTTTTATTGTGCAAATATTAAACTCATTAAGATGCAGTAACTTGCTGATTTGAATCTTTTTAAAGAATATTGTAAACCAGTTATTATAACTAATTTTAGCTTATTGGCTTTGTCATCTTCCTTTCAGGAAAAAGAACAAATTACTATAAGCCAGTTATCATTGGTGGATCTTGCTGGAAGTGAAAGGACTAACCGGACCAGAGCAGAAGGGAACAGATTACGTGAAGCTGGTGAGCAAAGCATAGTACTTATTTATTGTTACAGCTTTCAAAAACTTGTAATGCCGGTTTATTATGTACTTTTCAGTGGGAGGTTTAAGTACAGTTGTCTTCAATTAGATA
>NW_007740434.1:2764-3227 GCF_000696425.1 Galeopterus variegatus | reverse complement strand
AAACTCGTATCTTTCTCCCATTATGTTATATAGCCTCTCCTTAAAGTCAAAGAAGGACTAATCTTTTAGAAAGATTATTTTGCCAGTGTAGAGAACTAATTTAGCAGGGGCAAGCCCAGAGATATGAAAGGACAATTAGGAGCCTTTTACAGTAATTTGGATGAGCAATCGTGTGATCTGGAGGCAAAGATGAAATAAAACTGAGAGTTAGTTAGGAAGTACGTCCACCTGGATATGGACAATAAGGAATCTCTCATTTGAGGAGAAGCAATCTGAGGAGCAAGTGCGGCCAGCTGAGTTTAGTGTTTGACATGTCTAATTTATTCAATTGGCAGTGCCTACTCGTTGGATGCAGAGGTACATGAATTTGGAAGGAAAGAGATTTGACTTGAGGTTTGTAGGTTGAGGTTTTGCCAAAGGATAAATGAGTGAAGGAATGGGGGATAAGAGTACTCATGGAGAA
>NW_007740434.1:0-771 GCF_000696425.1 Galeopterus variegatus | reverse complement strand
CCTGAATAACAGAGAGGCTCTCTAAAAGAAAAGGATGTTTAATCAGGAATAGGGCATTGCAGTGGTAACACAGGTACCTTAGTAAACTATGTGCGTATTCACAGAGGTAGAAGGAAGACAAAATGTTTTAAGGAAAAAATGATGGATTATGTAACAGGATAATTATCCATGGCTACAAGGATCAATAACAAGGTAACACAGGTCCAAGGTTGGACAGACAGTTGCTGGGCAGATGTCCTTGCAGAACTTTTTTTTTTTTTTTTTTTTTCCTTTTTGTCTTTTCTCGTGACTGGCAATGGGATTGCAACCCTTGGTGTCGTGCCCGCACCGGGCTCAAGCAGTGAGCGGACCGATCTCCACATGGGATCCGAACCCTCGGCGGGAGCGCCGCCCCACTCCCAAGCACCGCACTCTACCGAGTGCGCCACCGGGCCGGCCCTCAGAACTATTTTATTTTATTTTTTTTTGTCTTTTTCCGTGTCCGGCAACGGATCGCAACCCTCAGTGNTGTCCTTGCAGAACTTTTTTTTTTTTTTTTCCTTTTTGTCTTTTCTCGTGACTGGCAACGGGATTGCAACCCTCGGTGTCGTGCCCGCACCGGGCTCAACCAGTGAGTGGACCGATCTCCACATGGGATCCGAACCCTCGGCGGGAGCGCCGCCCCACTCCCAAGCACCGCACTCTACCGAGTGTGCCACCGGGCCGGCCCTCAGAACTATTTTTTATTAAGTTTGCGATGTCTTCTTTGCAAGGTTGTGGCTTTGCAGAGTC
>NW_007740433.1:29898-30151 GCF_000696425.1 Galeopterus variegatus | reverse complement strand
AGGGCGGGCGTGGAGCCAGCGTTCGCCCAAGGCTCGCAGTCGCCCACCTGTAGTGGCCCGACCTTGGCAAGGAGAAATTCGAAACTTCTCAGGCTGAATACCCAGTATCATCCAGCCGCAGAAAGGGCATTCTCCCCCTCTCCCCCGCCCTCACACACAGAAGCAGCTTGCCCTTGAATAGATAGAAAAGCAGCTCAAATGTTAACGCCCCTTTGGCGATGGTCAAGTACAGGCTTTCTGTATAATCTGCCCC
>NW_007740433.1:27431-29389 GCF_000696425.1 Galeopterus variegatus | reverse complement strand
TCTCAGGCTGAATCCCCAGTATCATCCAGCCGCAGAAAGGGCATTCTCCCCCGCTCCCCCGCCCTCACACACAGAAGCAGCTTGCCCTTGAATAGATAGAAAAACAGCTCAAATGTTAACGCCCCTTTGGCGATGGTCAAGTACAGGCTTTCTGTATAATCTGCTCCGGGAGCTCGCAGCTCCTTCCCCTGCCTCCAGCGACTCTACGAATCCGTCCTCTGCACAGCACTGAAAGTTGCCCTCCCAGAGGTGACCTTGCCACTCTGATGCTCCAGATCCTCTTATAACTCTCCATGCTCTCAAACTCCAATGCCTCAGTCTAAGAGCCCCCCACAGCTGGGCCTCTTCCACCTTCCAGCCCCTCTCTACTGCCCAAACTTCACCCCGAAGACCCTGTCTGCAAATGCCTCTATGCTTTCTCATTCGACTTTGATCCTGCTCTGTTCTCTTGCAGAAACCCCATAGCTCCCTCCACCTGTCAAACCCTCATAGACTCAGCTCCTCTACCATCTCCTACCATCTCTATGCATCCTTCCAGATCTCTGAGCAGAATCTCCCCTTGTGGCTGGCATCAGTCCGACTTGGGGATCAGTTATGTGCCCAAGCTGTGCCCCCACTAGTCTGTGGATTCCTTAAGAGGATCCTGGTTTTAACAGGATGATAGAAGAAATGAAAGCTGTAAGAACGATGTTTGAGTGTCTGCAGCTCTGCTGGGACTGGAAAAATTCAAAGAGTCCCATCAAGAGGGTCTCCTGATAGATGCACAAACCTCATCTTGCAAAAAGCAAAAACTTCCAAAAGCTGAGCGTACCCTCCATTTTCCGTGTGTTTCTATATATCCTCCCCATCCAGACCTGGCTATGTGCCCTCTATACTCATATGGGTATTTAAACAACCCTTGGAGGAATAAGATTGACTTCTACAGAGATGTTCCTTAAGTCAAGGCTTGCTGTGATCAAAGTGAATAGAGTAAATCATGAAGGAATACACATAAATAGACATAAGCCCAGGCATTTTACAGGTAATTCCTAGGCTAAGAGCTCCCCAACCCTGTGCTCACGTGGATTTGTTGCTGCCTGATCAAACACTGGAGAAGTGGACCCTGGCCCTTCTTAACTCCTGGGATGGCTGGATTTCTTTCTTTCTCTATAAGCTGCCTACGGACCTATGGGGAAAGCTGTCATTGAACGCTGGGGTGAATCCAAGTGAAAGTAAAGTTTTCTTTCCAAGATAATGTAATAGTGATAATTTAATGTAGCAAATTAGTTGCAAAAGTGTTAAAGAACTTGAAGTGCAACCAGGGCAAGGTGAAGCAATCGGGAGATTAGCAACTACTGGATACATGTCCTTCGATAAGAAAGGAGGGACGAAGAGACAAGGCTGCCAGACCATGGAAGGCTTGTCCCATGGAAGCTGGAGCCATGAAAAAAGTACAACTACTGCTGGAGAAGACTTCCAAAGCAGAGAGGGGATGGGGGAGAAATCCCCTGGCTTCGTTCTTCCCATGCTCCAGGGCCACCCAGTGGTAGAAAGCAGGAGAAGCCAGTGGTCAAGATGACAGAGGGCGGGGGTCAGAATCCCACAATACAGGTCAGAGCAGGGACAGGAGAATGGATCTGAGAGCACAGTGGCAAATGACTGGCACCCTGGGCTTGGGTGCTGCACCTGGATGCTTCTGGAACTCTTCTTCCAGGTGTGATTCTGCAGTGCAGCACAAATTTTTCTTGCCATGTCCCAGAATTCCCTTCCTCTTTCTCTTTCCTCTTTGCCTTTTTGCTTCCATTCCCCTTCTATCCTTCTCCACTATGACTACCTTACATTTCCTTTTTCTCTTATCTTCTCTATCTTTGGCTCTCATTTTTCTTTTGTGTTCTTATATATCTCCCCCTGGCTTCTATTTTCCCCACTGAGTCTCTTCTCACCTCTGCTTCTCCTGCTCCTTGCTGAGCAGGATGGCA
>NW_007740433.1:26611-27363 GCF_000696425.1 Galeopterus variegatus | reverse complement strand
TTTTCCCCACTGAGTCTCTTCTCACCTCTGCTTCTCCTGCTCCTTGCTGAGCAGGATGGCAGCCTTCTTCAGCAGGAGGAAGATGACCAGGTTCCTATGGTAGGTAATGAGATTTGAAACTACCATGTTATTGCCCTTTAAGATGCTGTGCTAGATATTTTACATATGTAATCTCACTTAATCTTCATTTCACACCTAATAGCTGGGCACCATTGAATATAATTTGATGGCTTCACTATTGCCTGTCACAAGAAAGGCTTTGTTTGTGCAGGTCACCAACAACACTGGTCACAGTTGTCTTACCTTTTTGGTATGTGAGTCTTAGTCTGTTTTGTGCTCCTTTAGCAGAATACATGAGACTGAGTAATTTATAAAAAACAGAAATTTCTTTGGCTCACAATTCTGGAGGCTGAGAATTCCAAGATCCAGGGACTGCATCTGGTGAGGGCCTTCTTACTGCATTTTAACATGGTAGAAGTCATCACATGGTGAGAGAGAGGGAGGGAGAGAGAGAGAACAAGAGAGGGCCAAACTCACTTTCCTAACAAACCCACTCTTGCTATAATGAATCCACTCCTGTGATAGTCACATTAACCCATTCATGAAGGCAAAGCCTTCATGACCTAATCACCTCTCAAAGGTTCCACCTCTCATCTTTGTTGCATTAGGGATTAAATTTCCAACACATGAACTTTGGGGGACACATTCAAACCATAGCGATATGTTTCCCTCCACCCTTTCTTCTTCTTATC
>NW_007740433.1:22340-24872 GCF_000696425.1 Galeopterus variegatus | reverse complement strand
TCCCTCATAAATGGATTAATGCTCTCCCTGGGGGAGGGGGACCTGAGTGAGATCTTGCTCTATTAGTTCCCACAAGTGCTGGTTTTTTAAAAGACCCTGGCACCTCCCCTGTCTCTTGCTTCCTCTCACCGTGTGATCTGCTTGTACCCGCCAGCTGCCTGCTGCTTTCCACCATGAGTAGAAGCAGCCTGAGGCCCGTGCCAGATGCAGCTGTCCCAGAATCATAAGCCAAATAAACCTCTGTTCTTTATAAATTCCCGAGTCTCAGGTATTTCTGTTACAGCAGCACAAACAGACTAATACAGCAAGCAAGAGAGAGCTCTCTGTGTCTCTTTTATAAGGGCACTAATCCCATTCATTAGGACTCCACCCTCACGACCTAAGTACCCCAATGTCTCTTTTATAAGGGCACTAATCCCATTCATTAGGACTACACCCTCACGACCTAAGTACCTCCCAAAGACCCCACTTCTCAATACCACCACGTTGGGAGTTACGATTTCAACATATGAATTTGGGGGCAGGGGAAACACAAACATTCAGTCTGTTATAAATGTGTAGCACGGTGCCTGACATATAGTCAGTACTCAGTAAATATAGGTGAATATTATGATTTCTCATGGCTCTCCAGCTAGTAAATACCAGAGCCAGAACTGGTCCCCCAAGTTTTTAAAGCCCTAATTAAGTATTTTGTACATTTCTCGAAGGTATGTTTTATGGTGCTTGTTTAATGCTATCTGTGAAAATATGGGTGCCCCTTAGTCTGCTGTTTAAAGAAGTTCTCAGTTATCTTTCTAGCTCCAATTCCTCTACATTTCCTGTTTCCTGCTCCTGCCAGCCTGGTTCCCACCAGCCTCAGCAATCCTGGCATACTGCGAAGTTCCGGAGGAAGAGAGCATGAAAAATTAGCAATTGACATGAATTAGTCAACCATATAGTTTACGAGTTCTGATACAGTAAAATTTTACTAATTTAAATTCCAAAGGACCAAAAATCATTGAATTAAAGGGATTTGAATTGTCTGTTACTGACTACAGAGTGTCAAACCTACGAGCTTAAATTTTTAGTAGTTTCTTAGGGGAACTCACTGGGAACAAGTAGAAGCCTTCCTTAAATTCAGGACATCCACTCCTTCAACAAAATTGCTGCAGAAAAGAACAATCTTCCTCATCTCTTCACCTTTCTTTTCTTAGTCCCTGGTCCCACTTTTCAAAACTCTGCCAGCCCCATGATCTTTATGCAGTCTATTCTCTCTGGACTGTAAGCATCCTGAGGCAATGACTCACAGCTTACTTTCCTTTTTATCTCTGGACCCTGGCTCAGTGTCTGGGGTATAACAGGTGCCTGCATGTTGTTGAATTGACTTGAGCAATGCTGCACATACCAAAGGAATCCCATCCTCCTCCCCCTTCAAATCTTTGTCTTCTCAGTTGACTGTCCTTAGCTAGTTGTCATGCTGCTACACTAATTCACTGGAAAGCATGACAACAGCTGAATGTGAAATAAATGTGCATTTTACCATATGAAGGACATTCAAAGGGGTTTATTTAAATGGTGTAAATCCAGGCAGTATTTTTAGAGGGTCAGAAAGGCATTTTTTGAGCAGCTGGACTTTCCCAACACCTTCACATCACACCACACAAACTGAAGCTTATCTCTTCTATAAATAAAGGCTATTTGACTTTCGCTGTTACATATTTTACTTTAGATTTCATAGGTTAATTTGGAGATGGCCTCTGTTCTACATATGGTTGTATTAATTATCTTGCATAAGTCATTTCTTCTTAAAATGCACAGTTTTCCTTAATCTTAAAAAAGTAGTAATTGTCCCATTTTTCTCTCTTACTTCAAAGCCAGACTACTGATCTAATACTTTGATCTCTCACTGCCTTCTACATCCTCTAATCATTTACATGCTTTATCGAGGAAGTTGGAAGGACTCCACAGGATTAATTCTAGATCAACTCTTCATTTTGTGAAAGAGGGAACTGAGACACAGAGATGTTGGTGGCAGAATCTTGAGTTCCCAAAGCACTCACCCCATGCTCCATCCACTTACCATGTGACTTTAAAACACACCTAAAAGTGAACTCCCTGTTGACAACTCCCCTTCTGACTTCCCTATTTCTCGCCACTATCAATTAGGCCCTTCAGGATTAAAATGGGGAGTCTTTGACTATTCCTTCTCTTTAGACCTTCCACTTCAGGATGTCTCTCTCCCTTGTCTTTTTAGTCTGAATTGGCCCATGCTTCAGGGCATTTTCCCCTTACAACTGTGTTACGACAAGAGGTTGCTAATGGTTTCACTGTCTCCAACCTCTTCCTCTTAATATAACTAAAAAATTTTTATAGTTATGATAAAATGGTGCTATTTTTGCCATATAAAATTAAATTCAACATGCATTTAGACTATCAATAAAATACAAGTTTATTGTTAAGCCTTTTCAGTTCTGAAGAATATACTAGTAACTAGCTGTGTGACCATGGGCACATTTAACTTGTATGAACTGCAATGTCCTCAGTCTGTTAACT
>NW_007740433.1:20672-21478 GCF_000696425.1 Galeopterus variegatus | reverse complement strand
AACCCTACAACATAGACGTAACATTATTATTCCTGGATGAGAAAACTGGGCAAGTTTCTTAACTTCTCTGGGCCTCAATGTCAACCAGTTAAGAAGTGGATGAATCAGGATTCATCCTGGGCAAACCTATATACCACCATCTAATACATAGAAAGAACTTAGTAAATAGTTATTTTCATTGTTGTTATTTATTATCATTATTACTACCTTAAAGAAAGGACAAAATCTTTTCTCTGCATTCCTTCCAGATTTTCTTCTGAAGTTGAGCCTTAGCATCACTTTAGAAAAAAAGGGATAATTATTATTATTATTTTATGGCTGGCTGGCAGGGGAACCAAACCCTTGACCTTGATGTTACAAGGCTGTGTTCTAACCAACTGAGCTAACCAGCTGGCCCCTGATAATTTTTGATGATTAAATGTGCCAAGTACCACTTGTTTCTGCTTCCCAAAGAGAGGCAGGAAGGATGGTTAGGGATTCTTGCACTGCTTGGGCCCTGTAATCACCTTGTTCCTCAGCATTCCCACTCTCCCTGACATAATATTCTTAATAAAATGGGAACCACACAGGGAATTTCTGACCCAAGCATAGTTCATAGTGACAGGCCAAAGATTTGTTCTCTGATTGTCCTTTACAGTTCCTTCAGGGCTTTCTCATGGATAGGACCAGAAAATTATCTGTGTCTAGCTCTGTTTTTCTACTTCAGACATTTCTGCCTCAGAAGACAACTTAGAGAAGGGAATCTCCCCAGTGGTTTCCCAGCAAACAATTCTTTTGGTCTTTACCGTAGTATTTTATTTTTTTTT
>NW_007740433.1:17879-18940 GCF_000696425.1 Galeopterus variegatus | reverse complement strand
TCTAAAATATTTCCAGTTACTGCATAAAAGAAACATTTTCTGGTCAGATAGTTGAGAAAAGACTAGATGAAACAAAATTAAACAGTTTAGAGTTTATGTGTTTTGTTTTTATAGGAATTCTTAGGATCTTTAAAACACTGATGTGAATCCTGAATTTCTAAGTGGAGAGAGTGATAAAGGGTATGATGTAGAACTCCCCAAATATATTTGACTATAAAATCATTTATTCATTGCACATCTTTCTAATGAGACTGATGTAACATGGGACAGACTTCCAGAAGTGTTAAATATTTTTAGGGTTTCAATTAGAGTGTGCATTACTCTAATTGAACGTTTGTTCCCAAACTATCTGATTCGAATGATGAGACACCTTTTCCTACATTTTATTTTCTTCTATGTAATGAGTAAGACTGTGCCTCTTGTCATTATTTATCATTTCAGAACTTAGATGCTGTTATTTCTCAGCCTGAATTTCCCCAGAAAGAGAAATTGTAGGTTGTTTAACTCTGACCTCATACGGGAGCTGCTCAATTCCCATAATCATTTAAGCTACCCTGTTCTACTCTATACCGTTTCCAAGGTACAGAGTCAAAAAAGTTAATGACAGCTATAGTAATGACAGCTAGCATTTATTGTGTGCATACTGTGGACCAGATATTGTGTTAATGGCTTTACATACAGCATCCTCCTTAATTGTCACCACAACCTTATGGGGTAGGTATTATTAATATTTCCATTTTACACATGAGGAACCTGAAGAGTGCCCAAGAAAGTCACACATTAAGGGGGGAGGAGATTGGGACTGTGGGAAGATTGGAACTGGGATTTGAACTTGATCGTGCTCAACTCTTAACTATTACCTGACATTGCCCTTCCATAGTTCCATTTTTTAATAAATGTGTGTGCTGCCTCCCCAACCATGTGGTCCAGCCTTCAGTCCACTCTTCTGTGCTTCGCAGAGCACCTGGTATGCTGTGGCCAATACTCCTTCGAAAAGAGACATTAAGCAACTTGCCCAAACCATTGGGGCAGTAAATGATGGAAACTCCCATACCGCGACC
>NW_007740433.1:16580-17809 GCF_000696425.1 Galeopterus variegatus | reverse complement strand
CCATTGGGGCAGTAAATGATGGAAACTCCCATACCGCGACCCCGTCACACCCCGTGGATTTGTCATCAGGACCACAGTCAGTGCACAAGGTGAGTTCTCCCTCTCCGAGATCAGGGAATTTGGTCCACCCCCACCCCCACGTTCATTCTGCTGTCCCCAAAACAGACCGAGGTCCTGTATCTAGTGAAATGAATGTACCCGTAAATGGCTAATGCCTGGGTAAGTAGCAAAGCACTCTTGTCATTTGGCAGTTTTATTGGTGGTGGTAGGGCCATGTTCTCAACCCCAGCACTTCCCATTTGGGAGCACTTCCAGATGTCGGAGTCTCTCAATTTAAAATAAAAAGGCCACGACGGCTGCAAGGGAGCGCGGGGTTGGGGTCGTGGTGCAGCCCCGCTGTCCCGGCCGCGCTGTCAGCCCCACGCGGGGTCCCAGCACCCCGTCGTCGCGGTTGGAAGCACGAGACGGTCTCTTAGGAAGGCCCGGCCATCGCAGGGCGGTTATGAGATAAACGTGGCACCTGCCCCCGGGGGCGAGAGCGGAGGGTGCTGGCGTGTCCCCCCGATCTGTTGTGGAGACCGCGCCCCGGTGAGAGCTACTGAAAGCCCCGCGGGCCGCTGGGTGGTGAATGGCTGGACACCGCCCGGCAAAGGCTTTAGCGACCGTGTCTCTCTCCGTGACCCCGGCCCCTGTGGCAGTCAGGCCCAGCCCTGTCCTAATAACCCCTCCAGCTGGAGCCCTTTTTCCTCACGTGGGTTTCGTCTCAACTTCATTATGTCAGGTTCGAAGGGCGCTGCTGGGAACCCCCACAGCAAGGCGCGGACATCTCGTACCCTGGCTCCCAGGTGGAGCGAAGCCGGGTCCCCAAGGAGAAAGTGAGCTGGCTGGTTGAGTAGCCGGAGTACAACCGTGCCGAGAGCACTGCCGGCTCTGTCTTAGCCGGGCCTGTGTGGGCAGAACCCCAGGTGGGTGACAGGAACCTCCCTAGTAAATTTAAAGAAAAGGATGGGCAAGTGGAGAGGAGCCAGAATGGCTTGTATTAGGTTGAAAATGCTAGACCTAGAAAAACGGCAGGTCGGAAAGGACTGGTTGGCCAAGGCTTTGGAGGTGTTGGGGCCCCAATCATGCTGCAGATTCTGTCTTAACCAGGTGGAAAAGGGATAGCAGGGAATTAAAGTTAGCCACCTTGTTTCTGGGAAAAACATCCTGCAATTTGTAGCCGTCAAAAG
>NW_007740433.1:10417-15781 GCF_000696425.1 Galeopterus variegatus | reverse complement strand
AAAGGAAGGACTGGGCCGGCCCTGTGGCGCACTCGGAGAGTGCAACGCTGGGAGTGCAGCGACGCTCCCGCCGCGGGTTCGGATCCTATGTAGGGATGGCCGGTGGGCTCACTGGCTGAATGCAGTGCGGGCGACACCACACCAAGGGTTGCGATCCCCTTACCGGTCACAAAAAAGACAAAAAATAAATAAATAAATAAATAAAAGGAAGGACTGTGGAGAATGGGCCATCCCAGGAGGGACGGTGGATCCAGGAGAGAAGATTAGTACTACATTGAAGAGAGAATTTGGTGAGGAAGCCATGAACTCCTTACAGAAATCCAGAGCAGAAACACAGGAGTTGGACAAACAATTACACAAACTATTCAGCCAGGAACATTTTGTGGTCTATAAAGGGTACGTGGATAATCCTCGGAACATAGATAATGCGTGGGTGGAGACAGAGGCTGTGAACTACCACTATGAATCAGGTGAGATAATGGACCAGCTTCTAGAGGAAGTGATGATGCCAGGAGAGTGAAATGGGTGGACATTAATGACAAACTAGAGCTTCATGCCAGCCACTCCCAATTTATTCAACTTGTGGCTAAGAAAAGAGGTGTCCACTGGAGTGACTACCTATACCCCAACTACCACGAATAGTGACTTGGAGTCTCACGTAAGCCAAAGGCTTTCAAATGAACAGGAGTGGATAAGAAAGCAAACAGCACAGAACTCCCACTACACAGAACAGGGAGGGTCACCTCTTTGGTAGTCATTTTCAAAGCTGTGCACAGTGTGAAGGCTTTGCATCAAGCAGTAATATTAAACAAATTTGGGCGGATGGGATCACAAACTTTTTGGCTTACCAATTAGAAGAAAAGGAATACAGACAGATGTTGTATATGTTGCATACATGGCTTAAACCAAATTATACAACTAATGGTCTCTGAAGAAATGTAGGTAAATCAAAGATATTTTCCTTACCAATCATAGCCTCTACTTTTCAGCCAATTTGCATTTTTTAATTCTTTCTTGCTCCTGTTGTGTTAGAAAATGGCCGAATCTAATGACTTTCTGGGTAACATTTGTTTTCAAATTTAGCTGTATATGGTCTTGCATTTGTTGTTTTTGAGTACAGAAGCTCTCTGGTTATTCTTGTTTTAGAAGCCTTCAGTTTTATGGGAAAATCTTAATCTGTATTTTAGTCCATAAGTATCACGTACTTATGAACCAGACCAAGAAATGTGGTGATGAAACGAACTTAATGAGCTTAAGATCCAACCCTCTGGTTATCAGAACTGTTTCTATTTCAATAGAATGGACTAAGTTCAGGACTTTGGTTTCCTCTCATCTCAGAAGAGGACTCTACAAATGCACATTCTCTTTCAGGAAATGTATGTCATGGAAGCCTAATGAAAATACAATTCACACCTACTCAATAAAAAAAAAAAGAACCCAATATGCAGATACAGAAGGTGTTTATAAGTCAGATTGCAAACACGGAGATGCCTCCCAACAAACAAGAATGAGGAGATTCCAATAGCAACAAATAGGTTAGAAATAACTTTCTTTCTTTTCTCATCATCAAAAACAAGCCGGTTAACTTTATTTACAACATATGGAAAATTAAAACACTACAGTGAATGAGCTGTTTATGACTGGGGGGAGAAAGAAAGACTATTGCAGGAGTTGATAGCCTCATAAGCAGATCTCTTCAATAATAATAGCTAACACTTTTATTCCACTTACTATACACAAGTAGTCTTTTTTTTTTTTTTTTGGTCTTTTTCCGTGTCCGGCAACGGGATCGCAACCCTCGGAGTTGCTCCCGCGCCTCGCTCAGCCAGTGAGTGGGAACCGGTCTGTATATAGGATCCGACTGTATGTGGGATCCGAACCCTCGGGCGGGAGCGCCAGCCACGCTTCCCAAGCGGTGCACTTATCCAGTGCGCCACCGGGCCGGCCCTACACAAGTAGTCTTTTAAGTGCTTTATGTATGGTGACTTTATTCCTAAGGATCACTGTATGAGGAGGGTACTCTTATGTTGCAGGTTGGGTTCCCTGGGAAGCAGATTCCAAGAGGGAGATTAGCATGCAGGATGTTTGTTAGGGAGTGGCCTTGGGATCAACACCTGGGGAAGGAGGGGGAAGAAAGCAGGTTTGGGCAGAGTGAGAGATTGAGCTGAAAGGCAGGCCCAGTGAAGGCCTCCGCCAACTCCATATGAAGCTCTGGAGCTGGCAAGACCTTTCTAGCTACCCTGAATTGGGGTGATGGGGCCAGGCTTTTATACCCCTTGTTGACTAGTCATTGGACATGGCCTGTCCCTGGAAGGAGGCATAATCCGGGGAGAGACAATTTCCTTAGCCAAGGCAATCCCCAAAGAGGGTGACAGCTAAGGGCCAGCTTCTGGTAATACTCCCAGCAGCTGAGAAGGGGAATCTGGGAAGAGGACATGAGGGGTGCATCACAGGGGCTAGCATATATTATTATCCTGTTTTACAGATGTTATAACTTAAGTGAGGCACAGAGAGGTTATGGAATTTCAACAAAGTTATACAACCAGCAAGTGGTAGAGATGAGATTAGAGCACAAGCCACTGGGCTCCACAGTCCACAGTTTTGACTGCTATCCCATAGTCTCTCCAATAATGACCCTCCTATAGTCTCCAGATTTCCTGTGTACTGTTCCTTTAAAGAGAAAGAAAAATAAATTACTGTTATATCTCTTGTCACACGCACATTTGGTCAGAGTTCCCTTTTCTAAACTTGAAAGATAGTTGCATGATTTCATTTGTTTTTCTCTTGAAAAACGTTGTATTTATGTGGGTGATGACAATTGTGAAAAGGTTCACCCATGGAAGCTCATCATTGTTCACGCTCAGGAACAAATTTAATACATAGCTTTTACTTGTGAATTCTATTACTGCTTGTTTCTAGGATGGAGCTATGTGTCCTATATGTTAGTCTCGTCTCAGTAACTTTTCCAGGCAACATATGCCCTCTCTCTTTATCTGAATGATTGAAGTACCAGGTTAGTCTAACATTCTTTGAACATTCCAACACCTACTTCATTATTTTTTTCAAAATGTGAGCTCATAAAAATACCCATACATTTACATATATATATATATAACATAATTATTGCAAAAACGTGAAATAATGAAGGTCTAAAGAAGATCTCAAATCTTATGTGTTCAGAACAGAAATACTGATTTTCCTACTCAGAAAACTGTTCCTTCATCACTCTTCTCTGGTAAATGGCATCAAAATCCACCCAAGCTGGACAAGGAAACAAGGAATTATTCTAGATGCCTTGCTTTTCCTTACCCCCCACATTGAATCCATCCAACAAAGTATGTTCAGAGTCATTTGCTGCTTTCCACTTTTGCTGACCACCACTCTTCCTCCTCTATATTACTACAATTGCCTCTTAACAGGCCTCTCTGCTGCCACTCTTGTCCTCTTGCAGGTCATTTTCCACAAAAAATGAAATGACGTTTTTAAGAATGCCAGTCACATCATGACCCACACCTTTTAAACCATCCCAATCACTTCCTTTTGTACATAAAACACAAACTCCTTATTCTGGCCTGTCTGTTCTGGACGATGCCTACAGCTCCAGTCTGACCTGGTAACATTCCACCCTGGACTAGGCTAGCCTTCCTCTTCTTGGCACATTTCATACTTGCTTCTGACCCAGGGCCTTTGTTTTGCTTTTCTCTGCCTAAAATGTCCCTTTTATGTCTTTACAAAGGGTCATTCAGCTCCTTAGGTTATTCAGGTCTCATTCAAATAACACCCCCTCTAAGAGAGTTTTTCTGACCATCTGATCTAAAGTAGCCTACCCAGTCCTTTTCTACTCCCTTACCCTGTTTTTTTCCCATATAGTATTTAGCAACAGCTGAAATTATCCTGTATATTTTCTGTCTACCTTATGAGAAACAGAGTCTATAAGAGCAGGGATTTTTTTCTGTTTTGTTGACTGCTGTAGCCCCAATACCAAAATAATAGCTGGCATGTCAACCAATTATTTGTGGAAAATAGCTACTGTTAACGATTATATATATTCTTTTCCCCCTTTTTAGAAAAATATTGTTGTGATCATATTATAATTGGTGAAACTTTATAGAAAAGTTTTTATTTTGAAACAATTTTAGGCCTACCAAAAAGTTGCAAAAACAGCACACAGGGTTCCCATGTAAAACTTTAACCTAGCTTCCCCAAATGTTGACAGCTTATTTATTCATAGAACAACTACTCAAACCAGAAAATTAATAGATTGATTTAATGAATTTAATACATTTTAGTATTAACTAATCTACAGATCTTATTCAAAATTTGCCAGTTGTCCTACTAATGTCTTTTTTCTTTTCCAGAACCCAAGGATTCCACATTTCATTTAATTGTCGTGTCTCCTTTGTTTCCTATAACCTGGAAAGTTCCTTGATCTTTTTTGTCTTTCATGACCTTGACACTTTGAGGGTATTGGCCAGTTTTTTAGTAGAATGTCCCCTGATTTGGATTACTCTGACATTCTCTTATGAATATATTGAGGTTATACATTTTGGGCAAGAATAGCACAGATGTGATGTTGCTTGGCTAAATTTTTATATTGAGAAAATTAAGATAGATTTTTCAATACAATCACTACTAGATAGTAAAAGGTATGAGTATATGCTATATTTTTTTAAATGTCACTGTGGAATTTCTAATCACCTTTACTACTTTTACCAGAATTTTATATTTTTATGCATGCACATCCATGCATGCACGATTGAATGTATGTATATCTAACCCTCTCACTCCTTCTCTGTAAGGGATTTGGTGTCCAGAAAGCTCTAAATTTCATTACCTGTCCTCTCTATCCTCTTCCTTCAAGTTCCTGAAATGACACTTGAATGCTGTTATCCTGCTGTATCAGTCACCTATTTCCACACAGAAAATGCTGCAAACAATCCCGAAACAAAGTGGCTTCAAACAACAAACATCTAATTAGTTTATGAGTTTGAAGGTTGACAGTTCTCCCTTTGAATTGTCTTGGCACCTTTGTCAAAAGTCAATTGATTCTAAGTGTGAGGGTTTATTTTTGAACTCTTAATTCTATTCCACTGATCTATATGTCTATCCTTATGCCTGAACCACACTCTATTAATTACTGTAGTAAGTCTTGAAACTGGGAAGCATCTGTTGTGTTTTTGCACTTGATCATCCTTTATTTTTTTCCTGATTATTTTCCTATTCATCCCACAAAACTCAACTCAGACATCTCCTCTAAGAAACTTTCTCTAACTCCAGTGGTTGAGTTCATCTTTTATTCCTGTGTTTGGCCTTGTATATTTCAACCTTGTATATTTTTCTATTGTAGAACTCTATTACAATTTA
>NW_007740433.1:8492-9804 GCF_000696425.1 Galeopterus variegatus | reverse complement strand
GTTTGGCCTTGTATATTTCAACCTTGTATATTTTTCTATTGTAGAACTCTATTACAATTTATTTTTATTGAAGTCAAAGACTGTACCTTATTCGTTTTTATGTTCCCAGTGCCTAGCACGGTTTCTGATCCACAGTAAATGCTCACTAAATGTCTGCCAAAAAAATTGAAGACATATCAGGTTTTGCCTGCTCAACACTTTGGTTTATCTATTAATATCTCTCAGGCTTCTAGCATAAGTCCAACAGTATTTGTTTATATTGTTGCAACTTTTCTGCCACTTTCCCCACCTGGCAATTGTTGAGCAATTGTTCACTTTTATGAATCATTCCCAGTTACTGTCAGCATGCTGCTGAACATTCTCTTTTCTTTTTATCAAGGTCTTTATCAAATAGGATGACAAACTGATGGAAGTAAAATTATGGGGAATTACAGAATAATAGGGTGGTGCGGTTCCCTTCATTGCTTGCTTAAAGTTTGGTACACACTGTCCCTGTGCACCTCCCTTTTCCTTTCTGTGTAGGAATAACAACAGGCACTGTGCATACATTATCATGAATGCTTTCTTATCAGAACAAAATGAAACATTTTAAGACAACTTTTTGTTAAACCAAGACAAATCTATCTACAACACTTTAAACCAGTGGCTTTGTGAGTCCGATGGCTGGGCTTTCCTTCTTTTTCAGCATCTACAATGGCCATATATCCATGTAATGAAAATGTGAATGAAATAAAAAAGCTAAAAAACACTTTCTCTTTTATTATTAAATAACTTAGAGTGAATTAAGGAGTCGAATACAAATGAAAGCCATTTTATTCCGCTCTGATGAGTTTTATAATGCTAAAGTTTACAGATGGCAGCATCCTTCCTAGGTGAGAAAATTTTTGCCTTTTAGGAGTTCTTGAAAGGTTTGGGTGGTATACAAGTACACTTTAAAAAATGGAAGATTGTCAAGCTTTTCCTCACGGTTATATGTCACATGAATGCCAAAATCACCTTTCAATATGGTAAGTTTTGCTCCTGGATTTGTCACTAACAGGCTGCAGGAACTTGAGCACGTTGCTTCATCCATCCAAATTTCCTTGTGACTTACAATTCTGTAAGTGCTGAATTGACAGATATATGCGACACTTTTATACACTTGTTATTGGTGAGAGTATGTGGACTTACACTTTTATAAGTATTATACCTTTATAAAAAGCAACTTTTTCAAATCAGTAATGAGGATTTGTGTGTGTGAGAAACTTGAGTCCTATTACAACTAAAATTTCTTTTAAGAAGAGATTTTAAGAAAGTTGGTATATTAGTTATC
>NW_007740433.1:5646-7064 GCF_000696425.1 Galeopterus variegatus | reverse complement strand
CAATAGGGGAAGCATTCTGCTTCTCCCTTATCTATTTTAGGAAATGCTGCCATCCTCAAACCTAGGAGATATCTCTGACTCTTTGTTTTCTCCAGCCAGCCCATCCCCCAATCCAGTCCACCAACAGAATACCAAAAATGACCCTTCTGTCTGTTTCTACCATTTCCCTACCATTCCCAGTCACCACTGTTTCCCCCAGACGTTGTTTGACCACATTTCTCAACTGGCCTACTGGATACAACTCTTGCCCTGCATTACAGCCCACACTCACACTGCAGCCCCAGTGCTTTTCTTAAAACATAAATCAGATAATGTTATTCCCCTGCTTAAAATCTTCTATTGGTTTCCTGTGGAACACTAGAAAAGTCCAAACTCCCTTATCTGACTTAGAGAACACTATATAAACTGATGCCTGCCTATTTCTCTAACCTCATTTGTTCTATTAAATTTTTCTTTATACACAAATGCATTTTCTAGTTGTTATAACAACATGAATTTTTTCACAATCTAAAAATAATTTTATGTAAATAAAATTAGTAGTATTAAATAATCTAACAAATAATACAGTGGCACCAATATCACTTGAACAGGGTGAAGTAAATTTTGATAAAGTCAAGCATTTGAGGCAGTTTTTTTTTTTTTTTTTTTTAATGCAGAAAACATTACTTAGCAATTGTGGCTGTGTGGCTGATTCATTGCATCATATATCAGACAATTTGATCAAAAGTGAGATAATATCCTAAGTTAGATGAAGTTTTGAAATAATATAAAATTCCAACTTAAACTACGAATATACATTGAAGCTGAAATAAAAGAACAGGTTTATCTACAAAGTGGTGAGTTTTATCATTTATGGAGGGGGACAGGCAAAATTTATTGTATATGTGACTTATTAGTTGAGCTTAATCAAAATTTGAAGTTAAAAATCTTGTTCATAATAAAATCTAAAATTAGAATTAAGTATTTATACAAGTTAATTTTGTTATATTTGTTATAAGTTAAAACCCAAAACATTCAACTTTTCAATGATTTGGATCCCAATTATTCATTTATCATAGACTACCCAAACCATCAGGGTATGTTCACCCAAATGAGATGCAGTGGGAGAGCACAGACTTTGGAGGTAGATTGACCTGAAATGAATTTGAACTCTGTAGTTCAGTAGCTAAATGAACTTCTTCAATATAATCAAACTTATGGAGCCCTAGTTTCCTCATAAGTAAACAGGGATGTCCTCTCAAAGTTATTTTAAAGATTAAATAAGACAACTTATTTGATGGCACATTGTAGGTACTCAGTATTTATTTTTCTCTTTTTCCATCACAGCTTGGCTAATCGATCCAAAAGTACTCTAAATGTATCTGCTTTCTGTTTCTATTCCCATTACGTTAGATTTAGAATCAACTTAAGCAGAAGAA
>NW_007740433.1:4963-5177 GCF_000696425.1 Galeopterus variegatus | reverse complement strand
ATCTACAGCAGATGCCAGCTGGGTGTCCTACAATTCAATTCAATTCTGACACTACCTACCTGGAGATAGCATTGATCCCACAGGGCTCAGCCCCACAAGACTGCCCTCACTTCAGATGCCAGCCACAAGTGCCCAGTTGTGACCAGTGCTTCTGACTGACCACCTATACGTTGGGCTTCCCATGACTCCCTCCTTGGTTTCAATTAATTTTCTA
>NW_007740433.1:0-253 GCF_000696425.1 Galeopterus variegatus | reverse complement strand
ATCATTCAGTCAGGTGGCAGCTTGGTGGGGGCCCAGATGTTCTTAGGTAGCAGCACTAATACGTCTGGTTCTTGGCAGGATAGTTGATCTAGGAGGACTCAGTTGAGAGGCTTGTCTCTACTCCGTGTGGTCTGTAAACAGCCAATAGGCAAGCCCAAATTGTAGCTTTCTCACATGGCAGTCTCGAGGTTTCCAAGAGCATCAAAAGAAAACAATCCCAAATATATGAACACTTTTTAGGTCCTATTGTCCT
>NW_007740432.1:29702-30153 GCF_000696425.1 Galeopterus variegatus | reverse complement strand
TTAAAGATAGAAAGGATTGCTGATATCAACTACTCTAAACTTTGCTATGTTTTTTAGGAGTCAGCAGTGGGACACTGGATGACTTAAATTCTCACCAAAGCTTCACTACAAGACTTCGTCTTAAAATCCTGCATTTCTGCTCCCAGTTCACTGACATCTCACATGCATCCCATAAAATCCCTATCTCAGTCCAAATGATCATGATGACAACAACATTAAGACCTTTGTAGTCACACACTAATGCAAACATCAGTCTGGCTAGAGTTATGAATTAGACCAAGTTTTTTTCCCCCATGAATAGATATTCGTTAGGTAGTTTTAGATTCACAGCAAAAATCATTGGCAAGTGCACAGTTCCCTAAGAACCCCTCCACACAACAACTCATAGCATCTCCAACAATCAACAACCCTCACCAGTGTGGTTCATTAGTTACAATTCATGAAGCAACAT
>NW_007740432.1:26734-27557 GCF_000696425.1 Galeopterus variegatus | reverse complement strand
AAAGAAACTGTAAGTACTGAAGTCTCTGAGTGCACAGCTTTTCAGCCAACACGTGCCCTGTGAGTGGTTTCAGTTGTGCTCACCTACAGCTTGGTTGTATTATAGCTTTCAGGAAAGCTTTACTAAATAAGTGTTATTTAATTTATTCTCATTCTATTGCACTATCTAGATAATATAAACAGTCATTTTTTGGAATGTGACTAGTATTTATTAATTGTGGTAAGATTTATCTAACAAAAAATTTATCATTTCAACCGTTATCCATGTATAGTAAAGTGGAATGAAGTATATTCACGTTATTATGCAACCATTGCCAGAACTAATTGCATTTTGCAAAATAGTCTCCAGACCTCTTTTCGTCTTGAAAAATTGAACTTTGTGTGATTAAATAATAACTCCCATTCTCAACTTCCGCCTGTCCCTGTGAAGTACCAAACAATAACCGATAGCTTTTCACTATGAGTGTCCCTACTCTAGGTTTCTTATATAAGTAGAACCATACATTATTTTTGTGGGTGTGTGACTGGCTTATTTCCCTTCGCATAATGTCTTCAAGTTTCATCCGTGTTGTAGCATGTGTCACAATTTCTTTCTTTTTAATCCCAAATAATATTCCGTTGTATGTATATGTCACACTTTGTTTACTCATTCCTTCTTCAATGAACATTTAGAATGCTTCCACCTTTTTGTTGTGAATAATGCTGCCGTGAACATGGGTGTATGGAAGGCTCTTTAATACCCTGCTTTCATTTCTTTTGACTATGTACCCAGAAGTGCAATTGCAGGTTTGTACAAAGATAATTTTTTGAGGAAGCACCACACT
>NW_007740432.1:23252-25834 GCF_000696425.1 Galeopterus variegatus | reverse complement strand
GCTTTTGGTGTCATATGCAAGAAAACATTGCTAAATTCAATGTCATGAAGCTTTTCTATAAGTACTAAATATTATTGAAACAAGTCAGTCCACTCTTCCCTAGATACAATATTTTCTATGAGTCATCCAGCCAGGAGAACCATTTGAAATATCAAAACACTCTTCCCCCTTTTAATATTCTCTGTACTACTCTGGTAAGTAAAAGCAGAAGATACTTCTGGGAGTTAATAAATGTCAGCAAATTTAAAGAGTAGATTCATGCTGGGTGGTGAGTGGTGGAGAGATTTCTGGAGTAAAAGCAGTCCTTAAAGTAAAATTTACAACATTGAATACATGGATTAGAGAAGAAGAAATATATAAAATCAGTAATGTAAAGATTGTCCATAGCAAACAGGAAAATGAAGAGCTAATTAAGTCCAAAGTAAGCAGAAGAAAAGAAATAATAAAAACAAGACCAGAAATCAATGAAATTGATAACAAGATATGAGAAAAATGTACAAGACTGCCAATTTGTCTAAAGCTCTGCTACATATCAAACATTTTTTATTTGCCTATCAAGAAGGTTTAAAGAAATACAATATAGTTTCAATTTATACTTCTTATTTTTAAGCTATTTGCATGTGTTTAACAGCCATCTCGATTTCCTCTTCTGCAGTCTGTGCAATCAAAATAAATCATTTTCCCATCTTACTATACTACCTTAGAAGTTTTCCAGGCATATATATTTTTTAATGTTGCAATTTATACTTATTTATTTATTATGATAATTTATTATACAAATATTTGGGGTTCAACGTTGACTTTCAGTAGTTGTGCACAATATATGATTGTCAGATCAGGATATTTAGCCTACTCATCATTACAATACGTAATCATTCTTTGTGTCCATTAACCAATTTTTTCTTAACCCTCACTTTTCCTTTCCCTCACCATTTCCACCTTTAGTAACCACAGTTTTTTTCTCTCCTTCTAAAAGTTAGATACATTATTGTGATTGCTGTCCATCTCTCTCTCTCTCTCTCTCTCTCTCTCTCTCTTTGTTGTTAATTTCTTAACTTATGGATTCAGCTCCCACTTATGAGTGATGACATGTGGTACTTTTTTTCTGCACCTGGGTTGTTTCATTGAGCATAATTTTCTCTAGGTTCACCCATTTTGCTGGAAATGGCAGAAATTCATTTTTTTTATGGCTGAGTAGTATTCCATTGTGTATATATACCACATTTTCCTTATCTAATCATCCATTGATGGACATTTAGGTTGTCTCCTTTGCTTGGCTATTGCAAATATAGCTGTGATAAACATAACAGGGCAGGTACCCCTTCAACATGGTGATTTCTAATCCTCTGGATATATACCCAGTTGTGGGATAGATGGATCATATATTAGTTTTAAAGAACTCAGGCAGATGTAAACATAAAGGAATTTTAAAGAATGAAGAAAATTAAGAGAGATCAGATAATACACAATCATCTGAATGATGGGTGTTCCTGAAAGGGAGGTGAAAGGAAAAGGCATTGAGAACATATTCATTGAAATAATAGCAGAAAACTTTACAAGTATAAGCACAGAGAAGAACATTCAGATTCAAGAGACTCAAAGATCCTCAAATGGATTCAATCCAAACAGGTCCTCTCTGAGACATATTGTAGTCAAACTCTGAAAAGGCAAAGAGAGAATCCTAAAATCAGGAAGAGAAAAGCACCAAGTCACCTATACAGGAGTACCCATCAGACTAATAGCAGTCTTCTCCACAGAAACTCTACAAGCCTGGAGGAAATGGGATGATACTTTCAAAACACGAAAAGAAAAATACTGCCAGATATGAATACTATATCCAGCAAAGCTATCATTCAGAAATGAAGGAGAAATAGTGTATTTCCCAGACCAACAAAAACTAAAAGTTTTCACTAGCACACAGCCGGCCCTACAAGAAATCCTCAAGGGAGTCCTGCATCTGGAATCCAAAAAATGATAATCACTACCAAGAATAAATGAGAATGAAAAAAACCCAGTGGTAGAACAAAATGTGAAAGAGAAATAAACTGTACCTTATTACCTCCAAAAACCAAAAACACTGAAGACAAACAACAAAAGTTGAAGAAAGAAACAAAAGATATTTTAAACATCCAAATGAAAATCAATAAAATGCCAGAAGTGAGACAACATCTTTCAGCACAAACCTAAATGACCCGAACACCCCCCTCCTCAACATTAGACAGATCATGTAGGTACAAATCAACAGAGAAACACAGGATTTAAACCACATTTTAGACCAGTTGGACTTGACAGACATCTACAGAACATTTCATCCAACAACTGCAGAATATATGTTTGTCTAACCAGTTCATGGGACTTTCTCCAAAATAGACCACATGCTAGGTCACAAATCAAGCCTCAGCAAATTTTCAAAATTGAAATCATTTCAAGTATCTTTTCAGACAACCATAGATTAAAACTAGACATCAACAACAAGCAAAACTCTGGAAACTATGCAAGCACATGGAAATTAAACAACATTCTCCTGAATGACATTTGTCCAAGAAGAAATTAAACAGGAAATCAAAAAAATTCTCAAGACT
>NW_007740432.1:21690-22143 GCF_000696425.1 Galeopterus variegatus | reverse complement strand
TAAATGAAATAGAAACGCAAAGAACAATACAAGAAAAATCAATGAAACAGAAAGTTGGTTTTCCGAGAAGATAAATCAAATAGACAAACCATTAGCTAGACTAACTAAACCGGGAAAGAGGAGGCCCAAATAACAAAAACTAGATATGAAAAAGGAGTCATAAGAATCGATACCACAGAAATACAAAGAATCATTAGAGACTACTGTGAACAACAATATGTCAATAAATTTGAAAACCTGGGGTAAGAAGATAAACTTCTGGACACATAAAAACTACCAAGACTGAACAAAGAAGAAATACAAAACCTCAACAATAACAAGCAAAGTGATTGAAACAGTGATCAGCAGTCTCTCAGCCAAAAAAAGCACAGGACCAGATGGCTTTACTGATGGATTCTACCAAGCATTTTAAGAGGAATTAGTACTAATTCTCTTAAAACTATTCCAAAAACT
>NW_007740432.1:19211-21314 GCF_000696425.1 Galeopterus variegatus | reverse complement strand
GCCCATCATGCATTTGCTATGGCATTTCATTGATTTCCACATACTTATTAAGCCTGTTATTAGCTAAGCCCCATGCAAGGCTCTGTGGGGTACTGAAAAGTGTATAGAACAAGATTCCTATACTCAAGTAATTTTCAGCCCAGGAAGTGAGACTTGTATAAATAGCTAATGGACATAACAATGCTTCTAAGCCAGATCACAGTAAAAAAAGTGATGTGGAAGCATGGTCAGCCAAATGTACACTAATAATAGTAACATTAACAGCTTAGCACTACTAATAGCTACCATGATACAGGGCTCTGTTAAATAAGACATTCTGCATCCAGTAACTAAGGGCCTGCTTTAATTGTATATGCACCAAGCTTACTACAGAAAGGCTCCTTAGTCTGCTCTGTGGTAGATGATTGCCATCCAGCTGCAGTCACATGCTNTGGGAAAAGCTGAAAGCTTATCCCTTTAGAATGGGAACTAGACAAGGATGCCCACTCTCACCATTCCTGTTTGACATAGTACTGTGTATGGGGCCCAGCAATCTGTGGTTTAACAAGCTTTCCAGGTGATCTTGATGCACAATTAAGTTTGAGAACAGCTACTTTAGTCTAAAGAAGTAGGTTTCACCAGAGCTGTAGAATAGAATCTTCTGCACCTGGAGATGCGGCCCTACACATGGAGATGCTCAGTCAGCTAGTTTGGGATAGAGCATGTTCTGTGAATTTTATGAAATNGATTCTACCAAGCATTTTAAGAGGAATTAGTACTAATTCTCTTAAAACTATTCCAAAAACTGGAAACACAAGGCATTCTCCCAGACTAATTCTATGAGGCCAGTGTCACCCTGATAACAAAACTAGACACAGATACAAGAACAAAAAAAGAAAACTACAGGCCAATATCCATTATGAATATAGATGCAAAAATCCTCAGCAAAATACTAGCAAACACAATACAGCAACACACCAAAACAATCATGTACCACGATGAAGTGGGATTCACAGAACGGATGCAAGAATGGTTCCGCATACGCAAATCAATAAATGTGATACACCATATCAACAAAATCAAGGACAAAACCATCTGATTATCTCAACAGACAAAGAAAAAGCATTTGGCAAAATTCAGCATCACTTTATGATAAAGACTCTCAGCATGTTAGATATAGAAGTAAAAATCTCAATATGATAAAAGTCATATGTGACCAGCTGTCTGCTAATATCATCATCCTGAGTGGGAAAAGCTGAAAGCTTATCCCTTTAGAATGGGAACTAGACAAGGATGCCCACTCTCACNCTCAAATCAGGAAAATTACTATATTCAGTATTATGCAGTGTAATCATGTTTTGTGGCACTTGGCCAATTTCTTCCTATCCTCTCCACCCGCTCTCCATTTCCCTCCTCTGGTAATCTCAGTTCTGTTCTCTCCTTTTGAAAGTTTAATTACATTTTTTAAAAAAAGAAGAAAAGAAAGATGAAACAATCTTAATAATTCTTTGAGCCTTACCAGCTCTTCATGTTACTCATTTACGTATCAATATTCATAAAGAACCATGGATTCAATTGTTTTCAATGGTTTATAATCCACTACTACTTTAATTATTTTGCTGCTTGAATTGCCTCCTAATGGATGGATTCTGTGCTCTTTTCCACAGTCCAATCATTCCTTGAGCAATTCCTTATCTTGTTGGCACAGCAATATATTCGAGCTTCATTTTGTACTTTCCCTGCCCAAGCTCACCAATCAGCCATTTCTCTGAGGACCACTGGTTCTTCTGACATTGCAAACGTGGGTTAGCGACAAGATCTGTGTATTACGTGTGCTGTTTGCTCTGAGAGTACACAGGTTCCAGGATAAAGAACAGAGATTAAAAAATACATACCTTGTAAATATAATATGCATTTTGAGGAGTCAACAATTTATCAACAGAAAGAAATGGAATTCCTTGGGATATTACCTGTTGAGGCAATCATACCTTGCAGCAACAGGTGAGAAGTTCTTAAGCAAATAACCCTTTGACCTGCAAACATGAAGACCTGGAGACTTACAGAAAGGGAATCAGGGGTCTCCGGTCAAGATGGCAGAATAGATGGTCCCCAGCATCACTCTCT
>NW_007740432.1:15457-18273 GCF_000696425.1 Galeopterus variegatus | reverse complement strand
CAGGAGAACACTAGGACACAGCAAGGACAGCTGATCCTCACCCCAATCAGCACAGAACCACCCAGAGGAGACTGGTCAGGAATATAGAATTGCATGGGGTGCAGTTTGATGAAAAAACTCAGGCCCAGATCAGAGTTTCTACGCAACTCAGGTACACCAGTTTTTTGGAGAGCTGGGAGTACCTATAAGGTCAACCATTAAACCCTGAGCTGCACAAAAAGCCTTCCCTAGGGAAACAGCAGCAAAGCAACAATTTAGCTCAACCACACAGCTCAAGTACAGGTTCCCACAGGAAGTTCCCCAATGTTAGAAGTAAGCAAAGGACAAAAAATTAGTTCTAACCCAGGCACACCACCAGTGGTTTGGGTCCTGCCAGGGGACATGGGGCATGGAGAAGGGGACCAGACTGCCCTACCACAACCAGGCACACTGTGCCAGTGCTTTTGAGCCTATCCAGAGACCCAAGGCATGGATCCAGGAACCAGACACCCCCCCACAACCAGGCACACCATGCTGGTACCTTGGGGACCACCCAGGGACACGGGACATGGAGCTGAAGACTGGACCCCCCTCCCAAAACCATGCACACTGCCAGTGCCTTGTGGTCCCGCCCAGGGGCCTGAGGTATGGAGAAGGGGACTGTTCCCCTTCCCACAAACAGGCACACCATGCCAGTGCCTTGGGGCCTGCCCAGGTTCCCAGGGCATGGAACTGGGGACTGGATCCCCCCTTCCACAGCCAGGAACACCACGCCATTGCCTTGGGGCCTGCCTGGGAACCAGGAGCATGAAGAAGGGGACTGGACTCCCCTCNAGCAACAGGTGAGAAGTTCTTAAGCAAATAACCCTTTGACCTGCAAACATGAAGAGCTGGAGACTTACAGAAAGGGAATCAGGGGTCTCCGGTCAAGATGGCAGAATAGATGGTCCCCAGCATCACTCTCTCCCAAGAATCAACGAATTTACAGCTAGAAAAATGTAACATCGGCCATGCTGGAGTCACTGGAGCTCAGGTGAAGAGGAGGAAAGACCTATGGAACTCATGAAGGTGGGAGAAGCCAAGATGAGAGAAAGAAAAAACTGCTTTCAGTGTTTTGGGCTGCAGCCGCTTTAATGCTGGAGCACATGGAGCAGGAGCTAGCAGAAGCTGCAGTTGTGCCCTTTAGATGGAGTTACTTGGAGGAGGAAGTGGAGAAGAGGGCCTTGGCAGCCCCCAGGACAGCAAGATCATTTTAATAGGGTTCCCAAGGACCCATGCAGTAGTGAGGAGCCAGAACAGCTTAAAAAGGGGAGCTATTTAGAGACTGGTGAGTCAATGCAAAGGGCCGGTGCAGGGCCCATCCAATGGGAAGTGTTTGGAGCACAGGCAGTGGGGGAGACAGGCCCACTGGGGGAACCCTGGGACACAGCAAGGACAGCCAGCCTGCCCCCCAATTAGCACAGGACCACTCAGAGGAGACTGGTCAGGAGTGCAGAATTGCATGGGGTGCAGCTTGATGAAAAGACTGAGGCCCATATCAGAGTTTCTACACAACCCAGGTGCGCAGAGTATCTGCAGAGCGGGAAGTATGCTCAACCATTAAACCCTAAGCTGCACAAAAAGCCTTCCCTAAGGAAACAGCAGCAAAGCAGCAATTTACTCAACCACACAGCTGAAGTACTGGTTCCCACAGAAAGTTCCCCCATGTTATAAGTAAGCAAAGGACAAAAATTAGTTTTGGCCTCGGCACACCAACAATGCCTTGGGACCCACCAGGGGACATCAGGCATGGAGCCAGGGGCAGAACCCATACCAACAAGCACTCACACAACCAGCACCTTGGGGCCCTGCCCAGGAAATTGAGGATTGGAGCTGGGATAGGACCCCACTCCCATATCCAGTCACACCACCAATGCCTCCGGGCCTGCCCAGTGACCCAGGGCTAGCAGATGGGGACCGGATCCCCTTCCCACACAGAGGCACACCATGACAGTTCCTCAGGACTCCAACCAGGGGCCTATGTCATAGAGAAGGGGATTGGACTCCCCTCCCACAGCCAGGCTTACCATGCCAGCACCTCGGGTACTGCCCAGGGACCTGGGGCATGGAGAAAGGGACCGGACCCTCCTCCCACAACCAAGACCACTAAGCCAGTACCTCAGGGCACGCTGGGGTCTGTAACATGAAGAAGGGGAATAGACTCCCTCCCACAACTAGGCACACTATGTCAGCACCTCGGGGCCCACTCAGGTCCTGGGGTATGTAGCAAGGGACTGGACCGCCTTCCCACAAACAGGCACACCATGCCAGTGCCTTGGGGCCTGCCCAGGTTCCCAGGGCATGGATCTGGGGACCGGATCCCCCCTTCCACAGCCAGGAACACTAAGCCATTGCCTTGGGGCCTGCCTGGGAACCAGGAGCATGAAGAAGGGGACTGGACACCCCTCCCACCACCAGGCACACCTCGCCAGCACCTCAGAGGCCACCTGGGGTCCCGGGGCATGGAGAAAGGGATTGGACACTCTCCACAACCAGGAACACCGCTAGCACCAAGGACATACCAAAATCATCTCCTCCATGTGGGTCATCCACCACAGCCACCACAATAACTATAGCTGCCACGAACGTGGCTAGACACCACATCCACAACGCAGATGGTCTGCCAGCCACTGGAGTACAATGACACAAGAAGAGTCACCAAAAGAGATAAAGGAGGAGGACATCTGTCTCCACAAGGCTCATTTCAGAGTTACAGAAGAGGCATCTGCTCTATGATTGTGTTGGGGGACCTGATCATGCCTCTCAGCAATGGACAGATCATTTGGGCAGCAAATCAA
>NW_007740432.1:12444-14457 GCF_000696425.1 Galeopterus variegatus | reverse complement strand
CATCTCCTCCATGTGGGTGGCCCACCACAGCCACCATGAAAACCATGGCTGCCATGAAGGCGGCTAGATGCCACAACTGCCACGCAGATGGTCTGCCAGCCACTGGAGTGCAATGACACAAGAAGAGTCACCAAAAGAGATAAAGGAGGAGGACATCTGTCTCCACAAGGCTCATTTCAGAGTTACAGAAGAGGCATCTGCTCTATGATTGTGTTGGGGGACCTGATCATGCCTCTCAGCAATGGACAGATCATTTGGGCAGCAAATCAAAAGAGTAACCATTATTCTTTCAGAAGGAGAGAAGAAACCTAGGGTTATCACAGGTGGGAGGGGAGAGGAAGAGAAAGATAGGGAGAGATTGGACAAGGGGTGTAAAGAATAAGTACAATTTGTAAAAATATATACGGTGGTAATATTGATTTGATCAACAAATGTCAACATTGAACCCAAAAAATATGTATAATCAATTTGATTCAATAAAAATTAAAATAAAGAAAGATAAACAAAAAAATAAATAAAAGAACTTCGAGAACATCAAAAAAAAAAAAAAAAAACCGAAGGGAATGAAATATATATACATCCAACAGCCTATGCTGAATTATGCCAGCAATGTCATGATGTAAATGCAGAATTTATAATTAAAAGGAAAGCAGAGTACAAAAAGTTGGAAAACTCTCAGCCAGGCCATATAAGTAGTAAAATGGTGTGTTTAGGAGAGGAACCAAGGATGTACAAGAGAGACCATTTGCTGAGAAAGTCAGGACACAGAAAGGAATCATCAAGGAACTGAAGAAAGACACTGAAGGCATTTCAGGGATCTTCAAGGCGGCCCTTCCCATCAGAGACCCAGAGACCTAGGAAAATTTCAGGGTACATGATTGGGGAGCCCCTATAGACTTGCATCTCGGTACCACCTGAAGATGCTGCTCCCCACACCCAAGCTACTCCAGCTTGCATAAAGTGGTGACAGGTGCTGCTATTACTCGCTGCTTTGGAAGATACAAGCCAGAAGCCTTCCCTGTGGTGTTAAGTCTGCAGGCTCTCAGATTGACACAGCTTCGGAGGCATGACAGCCTCTACCCCAATTTGAGATGATATATGGAGAAGCCCAATGGCCCAGGAAGAGATATGTCACAGGCATAGGGTCACAGGAGAGCTTTTAACTACAACAATGCTGAGCATAAATGTGAGGTCAGATTTGCAACAGGGAATTCCCTCCAGGGCCATGCTTAGTGCAGCTGTGAGAGGGGCACTGCCACTGAGATCCCAAGATTGTCCAGCTATCAGTGTGCAGCGTCAGCCTAGGAGAGCTGAAGTAGGGGCTGACAGCAGAACTTGGAAGGTGCTCTGTAGGAGCCACTGTAGGGGTGGGCTGCCTGAGGACTTGGATCACCAACCTCCCACCAGTGTGCGGAGGATGATGGGCATGGAATCAAGGTAGATTATTCTGCAGCACCAATATTTAATTCCTGCCCTGCTGAGCTTTGGACTTGTTTTGGACCTGTTACCCACTTTTTTTTGCTGATTTATCCATTTTGGAATGAGAAATTCTGTGTTATACCTACCCCACCATTGTATCTTGGAAGTGGATAACTTGCTTTAATTTCACAGATGGGATTTTGGAGCTTTTTGAGTTGGCACCACAGTTAGTTAAAACTCTGGAGCTATGAGGAAGAAATGAGTGTATTTGTATGTGAGAAGGACAGGAGCTTTGGAGGGCCAGGGGTAGAATACTGTGATTTGAATGTTCCATAAGCTTACTTTGGAACTTCACCTCCAATATGGTGATGGAATTTGGGAACTTTAAGAGGTGATTGGATCTCGAGAACTGTGCCCCTGTAAGTACATTTATTAATTCATGGAGTAATGTGTTGGGTTAAGGGACTGTCATGGGCATGATTGTACTTCATAAGGAGAGTAAGTGAGGTTAGCTATCCTGCTTATGCAATTCTTACTGTGTGGTACCATTGCTGTAGAGGGTCACCACCAGAAGAAAAGCTTCACCAGAAGTTA
>NW_007740432.1:10990-12271 GCF_000696425.1 Galeopterus variegatus | reverse complement strand
CGTCTCCCACAATAATCCAGTTTACAATTATTAAAAAGCAATGACTGCCAAGCTGGGGCCATTACAGCTCAGGGGAAGAAGAGACATACAGAGTTCATGAACATGGGAGAAGCCAAGGGAGAAAGAAAGGACCTCTTCATGTTTTGAGCCCCAACAACCACAAGCCTGGCCCTAGTGAGTGCACAGACCAAGAGGTAACAAAAGCTGCAACTGTTCCCTTTGTATGAAATTTCTTGGTGGCTGCAGGAGAGACGGGGGCCTCGGTGTTCCCAAGGCCAGCAAGACCACTAACAGGGTTCTTGTGGAACCCTATAAGAGCAAATGGCAACAGAAAACGGAAAAAAGAATCCATGCAGAGGCCTGTGAGTCATTAGCAAGGGACCAGCACACAGCCTGCCCCATGGGAAGTGTTTAAAGTGTGGGGAGTAGGGTAGATGGGCCCACCAGGGGAACACTGAAGCACAGCATGGACAGCTGATCTGCCCTGTAATCAGCACAGGCCTACTCAGTGGAGACTGGTCAGGAATATAGAACTGCAGGCATTTCAGTTTGCTAAAAAGACTCAGGTCCAGACCAGAGAATCCACACAACGCAGGTGCACCAGACCTCACAAGAACGAGAAGTGCTTATAAGGTCAACAATTAAAATCTGAGCTGCACATTAAGCCTTCCCCAGAAAATCAGCAGCAAAGCAGCAATTTAGCTCAACCATAGGGCTCAAGTGCTGGTTCCCACAGGAAGTTCCCCCAATTTAAAAGTAAGCAAAGGGCAACAAATTAGTTCCAGTGCAGAGTTTAAGTGGTGGGGGTTAGCTAACAATCCAACACAGAACTGAAAAAAAACCCCAAAATCCCATAGATCTGAGACAAAGTTCTGACATTAACGAGTAAATGTCTAATACTACCAAAGAACACTTATAAAACCTAGAAGGACCAGTAACCCCCCAGGCTCTCAAGCTGGGGTAGGGGAAGAGTTAAAGGACTAGCTGTGCCCCCCTGACATAGACATCCAGCTTAGTCATGACCACCAGGCCACCATTGGAACTTCCCCAGGCTCCCAAGCTGGTATGGGGGGAGCTGACTACTCAGCACCATTCCCTGATGTCCACATCCAGACAAGCAACAACAACCGAGCTGCCAGTGGAGGCACCCAAGGCTCCTGAGATGGGGCAATGTGGGGCCAAGGGCCTCAACACCATCCCCCCAACATCAGCATCCAGCTCAGCAACGACCAACAAGCAGCCACTGGAAGTTCCCTGGGGTCCCAAGCCAGGGCAGTTGTG
>NW_007740432.1:8298-9608 GCF_000696425.1 Galeopterus variegatus | reverse complement strand
GTTTATTTTAGCATGTGGTGAGAGTTGCATGTCATTTCTTTCTTCTACATATGGATATCCAAGTTTCCCAGCACCATTTATTGAAGAGGCAGTCTGTTCCCCAATGTATGTTTTTGTTCCCCTTGTCAAATATCAGATGGCTGTAAGCCTGAGGGGTGATTCCTGGGATCTCTGTTTTGCTCTACTCATCCAGGTATCTATTTTTAATGCCAGTAGCATGCTGTTTTGGTTACTATAGCTTTGTAGTATAACTTGAAGTCAGGTAGTGTTATGCCTCTGGCTTTATGTTGGTACAGGAAAAAATGCCCAACATTACTATTAACCAGGGAAATACAAAGTAAAACCATATTGAGACATCATCTCAGCCCAGTTAGACTGGCTATAATCCAAAAGAATGGGAATAGCAAATGCTGGTAAGGATGCAGAGAGAAGGGAATGCTTCTACAGTGTTGGTGGGACTGTAAATTAATACAACCACTGTAGAAAATAGTGTGGAGATTTCTCAAACAACTACAGATAGATCCTCCATATAATACAGCAATCCCACATCTGGGTTTATACCCAAAGGAATGCAAATCATCATGTCCAAGGGATACCTGCACTCTCATGTTCATTGCAGTTTTGTTCACAATAGCTAAGATATGAAACCAACCTAAATGTCCATCAATGGATGATTGTATAACTAAAATGTGGTTTGTATACACCATGGAATACTACTCTGCCATAAGAAAGAATGAAATTCTCCCATTTGCAACAACACAGATGAACTTGAAGAAACTTATGCTGAGTGAAATAAACAAAGCATAGAAGGATAAATATCATACATAATCTCTCATAAGTGGGAGCTAAGAAATAAAGAAGAAAGGAAAGAAAGACCACAGTTGTGTGTTGCACTTGGAGAGGGAAAGATCATACCTAGGGATACAAAGTGGAGTGGGGAAAGGGGGATGGGGAGGGAGGGAGGGGATAATTTTGGGGATAATTGGGTGGAGGACACAGGGTATAATCACAATTTGTGGTGATGGATATGCTGCCAGTATGGATCTGGCCATCACATGGTGGCTCAAGTGGTGACAATTTGCTTTGTACTCCATGAATATCCATAACCAATAAAAACAAAACATTAAAAAAAAAAGTCTCTAACAACACAATCACACATGTATAAAACAAAACAAAACAAAACATTTTTAAAAACAAACCAGAAGTTCAACAAACTCCTGTTAAAATGACCTCAAAGATACTCACACCCGGAAACACTGTAATCAAAGTTTCTAAAGACAAAAGCAAAGAGGGAATCCTGAAATCCAGAA
>NW_007740432.1:4987-6686 GCF_000696425.1 Galeopterus variegatus | reverse complement strand
TCATAGGTGCTCCAGACAAGGGAAAAAAGATAGGGCTTCTCCCCACCTCCATTACTGCAAAGGTGAAACTTGTTCAGTCTAACTGAGGGAAGAGCCAATCTCAAAGAATTTAATGGGATGAGCTTGAGAGGCTATGGCATCTCCTGTCTCTCAGTCACCTCCAGACACAGCTGTTTCTGTTGCTTTTTTGGCCTGTTATTGTCCGAAATAATAGAATAAAGTAATGCACAGCAAGGAAGGGAGATTATATACAGAAAAACAAGGATGTGCTCAGTTGGAGATGGGAGATATGGACTTCATTAAATAAACCTATAACACGGAAGGACCACAATATGCAGACCTGAATAGGAGACAACACTTACTGTTCATGAGGATCCTCACATCACTGGAATATAGTAATGTTACATCACTCTATCACTAATGTCGATGTTTGTACAATGGAGTTTTGTGTAAATCTATCATCACATGTGTTATAAATTGATTAGCAAAGTTATATTTTTCTATTTATTTATTTATATATAACAAAAGGGTTGTCTTTTAAGCATTTTTAAACATACAATTGTGTGGAATGAACTACATTGACAATTCTCCATAGCCCCTTCCTTCATCTATTTCCAAAATATTTTCATGATCCTGAACATAAACTCTGTACCCATGAGGAATAATTTCTCATTATTGCCATCCTAGTTTCCGGTAACCTCCAATCTACTTCTGCCTCTGAATTATTTTTTTCCTTTTAATTTATTCTCATTGTGGTTNTTTTGTGTTGATTTTGGAATATGGTGAGAGATAGGGGTCCAGTTCCATTCTTCTGCATATGTGTCTCCAGTTTTCCCAGTCCAATTTACTGAAGAGACTGTCCTTTCCACACTGTATGTTCTTAGCTCCTTTGTGGAAAATCAACTGGCTGTAGCCACTGGGATTTATTTCTGAATTCCCTATTTTGTTCTCTTGGTCTATGTGTGTATTTTTATGGCAGTACCATGCTTCTATGATTACTATAGTTTATGGTATATATTGAAGTCTGGCAGTGGCATGCCTCCAGATTTGTTCTATTTAGCTCAGTATAGCTTTGGCTAGTTGTGGTCTTTTGTGGACTCATATAAATTTCAGGATTCCCTTTTCTGTTTCTGTGAAGTATGTCATGGGTAGTTTAATGGGGATTGCATTGAATCTGTAGATCAAATTGTGTAGTATGGNCCTCCAATCTACTTCTGCCTCTGAATTATTTTTTTCCTTTTAATTTATTCTCATTGTGGTTTGACTTCTATTTCTCTGATGATTAGTGATTTTGTACATCTTTTCACAAGCCTGTCAGACATTTGTATGATTTCTTTTCAGGAATGTCTATTCAGTTCATTAGTCCATATTTTAATCAGATCATTTTTGATCTGGTTTTGACCTGATTATGGTTGGGTTCTTTGATTCTTCATATATTCTTAGAATATATTCTATATTCTCTAATCTCTTATGCAATGTAGAGTCTGCAAATATTTTCTTTCATTCTGCAGGTTGTCTCTTCACACTGTTGATTGTTTTCCTTGCTGTGCAGAAGCTTTTTAGTTTGATAAAATCTCATTTGCTAATTTTGGCTTTTGTCGCCTCTGATTTAGAATGCTTTTTCATAAAATCTTTGCCTAGTCTTATGTGCTGAAGAGGTTTCACTATGTTGTCTTCTAGAAGTTTTATAATTTCAGGT
>NW_007740432.1:0-629 GCF_000696425.1 Galeopterus variegatus | reverse complement strand
GAAATTGACCTGAGATATTCGGATGCCCATTGTGATGCACTACAGCTTTCGGATCAGCTAAATCAAGAAAAATTTTAGAAAAACAAAACCAAACCACAGAAACACTAATTATTCTGAATTTACACCCCACCTCACTCATTGTTCACATATGTGAACACACAAACACACACACATTAAATAGAAGCTCCTTATCTCACTACAAGGGTGACAGAATCATAGGTGCTCCAGACAAGGGAAAAAAGATAGGGCTTCTCCCCACCTCCATTACTGCAAATGTGAAACTTGTTCAGTCTAACTGAGGGCAGAGCCAATCTCAAAGAATTTAATAGGATGAGCTTGAGAAGCTATGGCATCTCCTGTCTCTCAGTCACCTCCAGACACAGCTGTTTCTGTTGCTTTTTTGGCCTGTTATTGTCCGAAATAATAGAATAAATTAATGCACAGCAAGGAAGGGAGATTATATACAGAAAAACAACGATGTGCTCAGTGGGAGATGGGAGATATGGACTTCATTAAATAAACCTATAACACGGAAGAACCACAATATGCAGACCTGAATAGGAGACAACACTTACTGTTCATGAGGATCCTCACATCACTGGAATACATTACTATATTACATCACTCTA
>NW_007740431.1:37322-37535 GCF_000696425.1 Galeopterus variegatus | reverse complement strand
TTATTAAGTGCTCATGTGTCAGACATTGTGGGGACAGTATATTCTTCCCTTAATGAATATAATGATGAGAATAAACAATAATTATATTAATGATGATGATGATAATAATTGTAAAAACGTATTGACCCTTTATGTGCCTTACTATATATTCTCTTTGTTTTTGTTTTTCATTTAATTTGGCAAAACATACTAAAAATAAATACAATTATTATC
>NW_007740431.1:26053-32886 GCF_000696425.1 Galeopterus variegatus | reverse complement strand
CCGCCTCCTTCCCTGCCTTCCGTGGGGAGCCTGACTGTAGTGTGGAGATGCACCCGCTCCCACTCATGCCCCCTGCCGGCCTGAGGCTTTGCCCTGGGTTTCCCTGTTGCCCATAACGTTAGTGCACCCTTTACCCCTCTAAAGAGCTACGGGAGGCACAGTCTTCACTGTGTCCACCCACTAAGAAGTCATAAAGGGCCCCGTCAAACAAGTTAGCATCTGATAGTTTCTTCTCATGATGTCAGAAAATCTCAGTATTTGGAAACGTCTGGAAGCAACTGAGCTGTTTGCTTTGTATGCCAGGCATTTGGCATTGTGAGGGTGCAGCCAGGAGGACAGGAGCTGTCTCCTCCATCTTTGTGTCCTTGTTACCTAGCATAGGGGTTGGCAGGGAAAATGCCTGTGAATGCTTGAGAAGGGGTCTCATGAACAAATAACTCGGGCCATACACTGGGAGGTGCAGCTTAGCTGACCTTCTAAATCTTTTAAGGTTTGACTTCTAAGCTCTTCCCAGAATACAGATTCTGTTCTTCCTGCCTTTGCTGATCTCTGAGATCTACTCATGCCCTCATAGGCTGTGGGATGATCTGGGTTCCCTACCCTGTTGATACTCTACCCTCTTGTCTCCTCTATCCCTACTCTCCAGAACACCACTCCTCTAGTACCAGACCCCACAGTCCATACAATCTACCAACAACCCTAGAGAACAGGAGTAATTATTTTCACCACTGGCTCAGTGATCTGACTGCTCCTGCTGGTATAAGCCCAGCCTCTGCTTATAGAGTCCCGGACCCTGCTCCTGTTTTTATCACTCAATACAAGTTGACCCAGAAATGGCCTGGGCTTGAGGTTTTACTCTAGCTGTTACTGTACAGCATCAAACATCTGGAACACAATGGGAAAAAAGCAATCCAGCTGTTTCTAAACATCAGATGTCTGGTGTGGGGAAGAAGGAACATCCAGGCACCTGCCCCATTGATCAGGGTGTGCTGCCCAAGCAGAAACCTAGCAGGTCACAGGGCCTGGTGGACCGGTGCCTGATGTTGGCTGTGGAGTCACACCCTGGTGGTCCAGGGCTATCACCTTGTCTCAGTGCAGAGTGAAAGTTGACCTAAAACCTATAGACCTTAAGGCTTCTCTTTCTGGAAGTTTCCTTTAGAAAAGAAGTGGGGGAAAGCAGCAGTCTGTTCATATTGAACCCTATTCACACCAGATACAATGGCCTCATACTTGTAGATGTCAAAAGTGTGGCCAGGTCAAGATTTCCCCTTCTGCTTTCAGTTTCTAGATTTACAAAGTAACATTATAAAGCTCAGTGTCTTCTGGCTTTGACTAAGTTCCCCCAGACAATTTTCTTCTTTTTCTTGCAAGGGAGCATTTGGCTTTACACCTGGTCATCCTTCAAAACATTCATTTGACATACTTATTAAGTGCTCATGTGTCAGACATTGTGGGGACAGTATATTCTTCCCTTAATGAATATAGTGATGAGAATAAACAATAATTATATTAATGATGATGATAATAATAATAATTGTAAAAACGTATTGACCCTTTATGTGCCTTACTATATATTCACTTTGTTTTTGTTTTTCATTTAATTTGGCAAAACATACTAAAAATAAATACAATTATTATCTCTGGGAAGTTCAGAGAGATTAAGTAACTCACACAAACCTACACAGCTTATAGACAGTGGAGTGTGAACTTGAATGCAGGTCTGCCTGAATTCAGAGAACATACACTTCCCTACTGCATTATAACATCACACATCTGCTTGGTCCATGCAGCAGAGAGGATCCTGGGTCTGTAGAGGAGTAAACCATTTCTCGTATTCTATGAGAATGGCACCTCAGAGCCCAGCTCTTAGGATACAACATAAATGCCTCCTCCTGGAGTTGTGAGCCATAGTAGTCCTGTCCTGGGTTTACTCGTAGGCATTGAAAGTATGAGAAAAAAAAAAAAAAAACCCAACAGGATTAAATGAACACCTTTTGAAATGTAAAGGGAAGTGTATGCCCAGATTGGAAGATGAGTTAAGAGTCAGGTCCTGTTGTGGTTAACAGGCTGGGTAGGGGCTGGGTTGGAGAGTCTTCCCTGTAGGGAGACCAAGAGACATGAGCTGTGATGATGTGAAGGGGGCATGGTGTGTAGAGTTGGCTCTGAGATGGCTCTCAATGGGTAAAAGGAGGTCTGGGTCCACAGCAGCAATTAGAACTGCTTCCAGGAGAACCCCACTTGCTGCCTTAACCCGGGGACCTTGGTTTCCTTTGACAGCCCAGTTCTGGGGTGGTCTTTTGGAGCCTACGAGGGCCTCCACATCAGAGAGAAAGGAAGGGGTGCCCATGCCTCTGGTGCCTTGTCCTCTCATCCAGATGTCCTCTGCATCTTTCCCAGAGGGCTCTGGAACATGCCTGGTGAAGACTGAGGGCCCAACATGGGGCTGGGTGAAGGCAAAACCTCCCAGGTTCTTAGGCAGGATTTGGCCCAGGACTAAGTGGCTGCAAAGCCAAGCTCTTTGCACTTAACCGAGAAGTTTCTGAACACTGGCTTGGAAGCCATGACACCTAGAACCCTGTCCCACCTCTAGCCCACAGAGGCTTGGTCCTGGGAAAGTAAAAGTCCAGTCCCCTGGGCCTCAGGGTTTCCATTTGGAAAGGGATCAGGAGAGCGAGATGTTTGCTGAACTGCCTTCCCTCTCCAGAAAAGGATCCTGCATGTGTCCAGCCTGGCCACGGAGGGGAGGACGGATGGGCTCTGGGTAACTCGCATGACTTCTTCCCTGGCCTCTCCTACACACCTCAGGAATGGCAGGTTCAGGTCCTGTGTGTGAGGAGGGGAGGGCGTGCTCATCCTCTCCCAGAGCCCGCCTGAGCTACCTGCCTGGCCCTGTGGTAACTGCCATCGAAGCCTGACCAGCCCAAGTGGATGGTTTTTTTGAAAGCTGTTAGCCAAAAGAAAGTGACTCTGAGGCGGGTGTAGAGATAACCACCTGTGCTCTGTCACACCACACGGGGAGGGAGGGAGGGAGCCAGGGCCATCTCCTTCCTCGACAACAGTACCTCACAGAAGCCAGAGACACTCAGGCACTGAAAGTGAAAACACTCAGCACACTTACCAAAGGTCGAGTGCCTCTCCTGGAGCACATTTCAGCAGAGCACGGAGGGAGCCCACTTTTTCTGTTTTCTCTCCGGGCCACCCCCAGATGAGCCAGCTTGGAGGAGGAACAGGCGCTCAGAGATGCCCAACATCCCGAGGCAGCGAACCCTCGCCGGCCTCCTGGGTTCTGAAAGCCTGAGGAATCGAGGGCTGAATGAGCCTGTGCTACTGAAGAGAAAGAAAGAGAGGAAGCAAAGCCACAAGTTGGATCGCTCTGTGGCGGCCACCGCCGTCCAACCAGCGGGTCCCCTGGCAGTGCCTGCTGGCAATGGCTTTCTCTCTGTCTTTCTGCCTTTCTGCCGCTTTTGCGTGCTTTCTCTGTCTCTCACTCCCCTTCTTTCTTGGGGATGGTATTGGTTCTGGAGAAGAAGGTACCTGCCATTGCTTCTTTCATTACAAAGAAAAGGAAGATTCAAAATAGCTTTGAGAAATACCCTGCTGTGATTCTGGAGGTTAGAAAAGAGGTGAAATAACCTGATTTTTCTGTCCCTTCTGGGAGGGATTCTTTGCTCAGAAAGGAAGTGATGAGAAATGATAGAATAATTCTAAGGCCACTAGTGAACATTTTGGGACTAACGACCCACTCATCTGTCAGTCCATTTTCTACCTTCATTCCCTACTCCCCGTCATTATGTCTTACTTATCTCGATCTCCTCCTTTCTTTGGTTATCACTAGTTTAGCTCATTTTTACTTATGAGGAAAATATAAACCACCTACTGTGTCAGGCGTGAAACTGTCTCAAACCCTTTTTGGAAAAAGTAGGATACAGACATACAAACCAATCAATGCCAAGTAGCACCCTCAGGGTTGCGGGGCCTGGTCAAATGACCCAGGATGGTGGCCCTCCCGCAGGGGGAGAGGACAGCATCGCCCACCTCCCCTCACACTTGAGTCCATGCCCTCACTGATGCACCCTCAGAATGCATCTTGATCCCTCCTTCTTCCTCTTCTGCGGTCCCCAAGCTGAGCACCCATCCCTCACTCCCCAGCTACCTTCCTTTCTAAAGTTCATAAATCTGTTTTTTTCCACTCCATTTCCTCTGCCGTCTCCCTGGGTCCTCACACACTTTGATGGGGCACTGACAGAACCTCCTTGCCTAGATTCCTTCTTTCTTCCAATGCACCCCAGAATGATGACTGATAAAACCAATGTCTTTAATGTCATTCCCTGCTGGAATACCTTCATGACTGCCCACAGGTTGCAGGATAAAGTTCAAATTCTTTGCCTTGGTAGATAGGAACTCCTACGTTTTGACCCTACCTTACTTTTCTAGACATTAATAATAATAGATATTTTTAAAGCTACCATTCATGGGACACTTACTGTACACCAGGCACAGGCCGGCCCGGTGGTGCACTGATACAGTGCGCTGCTTGGGAAGCGCGGTGGCGCTCCCGCCAAGAGTTTGGATCCCACATACAGACCGGCCGCTCACTGGCTGAGCGAGGTGCGGGAGCAACACTGAGGGTTGCGATCCGTTGCCGGTCACGAAAAAAGACAAAAAGGGAAAAAAAAAAAAAAAAGAATCCCTAGGTAAGAATGGGAAGTTTCAGAACAAGATTAACATAAAACTTAATTCATTGCCGAATTAGATCCCTGAAGCCCATGGTCTCTCATATTCCTCTTTTCTATCACTAGAATGCTTTATAGTATGATGCAACATAAAGCCTATAGATGGGTTTTGAGCAGTCACACAGGATGCTATTAAAGAGTATTTTGAAGTGCCATTACTTGCACTGTACAGACAAGGAAATGTGACCTGCAGAGATGCAGTAACTTTGGAAGGCTGAATAGTACGTCAGTGGTCAGTGGTGAGCACTCGAACACAGGTCTTAGGATGTCAAAGCCCATGCTCTTGACCACCCTTGTCACCGCCCCTTCTGTTGGAGCAGATGCCCAGTGCTGCAGCCAAATTGCTCCTGCCCTGCCCTCTACACAGGTCTCCGGCTGCCATGGATCACCCTCTCTAAATCCCAGACTGGTGCCTGGTGCAAAGGAGCCCTAAGAAGCCCTCAATGCACATTAGTTGAAAATTCTCAGATCTCAAAGTACAAAACAGGGTGAATAAAGAAGACATAGAGCCTGGAGAGTGTCAAGTGGATGGGCAGTCAGAGCAGGCCTGCCACGTTTGCCAGGCGAGAGTGGGTGGTGGAGGAGTGTGAGCCGGTTGTGTTCATCTGAAACACAGGCTCTTTAACTGCATCCGTCTCTTTCTCTGTCCATCCTCCTTTTTCACACTCAGCATCCCTCATGAAGCTCCATTCCTAGGGCAAGTTCTCCAAATCCTGCCCTGCCCTCTACACAGGTCTCCGGCTGCCATGGATCACCCTCTCTAAATCCCAGACTGGTGCCTGGTGCAAAGGAGCCCTAAGAAGCCCTCAATGCACATTAGTTGAAAATTCTCAGATCTCAAAGTACAAAACAGGGTGAATAAAGAAGACATAGAGCCTGGAGAGTGTCAAGTGGATGGGCAGTAAGAGCAGGCCTGCCACGTTTGCCAGGCGAGAGTGGGTGGTGGAGGAGTGTGAGCCGGTTGTGTTCATCTGAAACACAGGCTCTTTAACTGCATCCGTCTCTTTCTCTGTCCATCCTCCTTTTTCACACTCAGCATCCCTCATGAAGCTCCATTCCTAGGGCAAGTTCTCCAAATATCCAAACCCAGGGACTGCTCAGCCAGGACGCTGGGTTCTAACTCCCTTCCTCCCCTGCTGTTTTGCTGCAGGGAGTAAAGAAAAGAGTGACTTCAACCACTTCATGATTCTTCCCTTTGCTCAAGGCACAGAAAATCCCAGAGCCCCTATGTTGAGAAGAAACACTTTCTGATCAATCTCTTCCATTCTGATTTCCTTAAAATGAAGAAGGTAAGGCAGATTCAGACAAGATAGAAGCAGCCCCTTAAAAACCATAAAGTCCAGCTCGTTCCTTTTACAGGTGGGAGATTGGAGACTGGAGAGAAATGACTTGTCCAAGGTCATTCAGCATGAGAGTGATAGAACCCAGACAAGAGCACTAGTCCCATGTCTCCCAGGCTTACAGCTCTTTCCCTCTCCCTGCAACGTTGCAGCTGCTGCCACAGCCAACCACTCCTATTATATGTGTCACAGCTAAGCGTCCACTGGCTTCCCAAGGGCCAGATGAGATACAAGAACAATTCTTCCCACGTGTCTTTTCAGTTGTCAGTAGGGGTCAAGGACACTTTCGAGATTCAAGGACACTCTGACCATGGCAAGCTGGGTGCTAGGAGGGTTAAATGATCTGTGAAAGGAAAGCCACAGGCAGAACCAGAAATAGGGGCAGGCTGGCAGGCACAGCTCTGTGTGGCAGGGAAGGCAAAGTTCTTCATTGTGGCAAGGTCCATGGAGGTCTCCTCTTAAACTTTCTGGGATCTCCATGCACTTGGATTAAATCTTATAGCGCACGCCAAGTGCTAAACATCTCAGGATAATGCACAAAATCCCTCCCCAGCTGAGCCAGTCCATCCATCCACAGCGTCACCCTGACATACTTTTTCTGCTCAGGACATATGAAACATAGCGCACACTTTAACATCTTCATGTACTTCTTTTGCTATTCCCTCTGCCTCTTTAACTGGCAACTTGTATTTGAATTTGTATTTTCTCCCTCTTTAACTGGCAACTTGTATTTGAATTTGAAGGTGGATTTTAAATGCCT
>NW_007740431.1:13542-25945 GCF_000696425.1 Galeopterus variegatus | reverse complement strand
ATCCCTCCTTCTTCCTCTTCTGCGGTCCCCAAGCTGAGCACCCATCCCTCACTCCCCAGCTACCTTCCTTTCTAAAGTTCATAAATCTGTTTTTTCCACTCCATTTCCTCTGCCGTCTCCCTGGGTCCTCACACACTTTGATGCGGCACTGACAGAACCTCCTTGCCTAGATTCCTTCTTTCTTCCAATGCACCCCAGAATGATGACTGGTAAAACCAATGTCTTTAATGTCATTCCCTGCTGGAATACCTTCATGACTGCCCACAGGTTGCAGGATAAAGTTCAAATTCCTTGCCTTGGTAGATAGGAACTCCTATGTTTTGACCCTACCTTACTTTTGTAGACATTAATAATAATAGATATTTTTAAAGCTACCATTTATGGGACACTTACTGTACACCAGGCACAGTGTTAAGCACTTTGCCTGAGTTGGTTCTCACAAGAGTATTTTGAAGTGCAATTACTTGCACTGTACAGACAAGGAAATGAGACCTGCAGAGATGCAGTAACTTTGGAAGGCTGAATAGTACGTCAGTGGTCAGTGATGAGCACTTGAACCCAGGTCTTAGGATGTCAAAGCCCATGCTCTTGACCACCCTTGTCACCGCCCCTTCTCTTGGAGCAGATGCCCAGTGCTGCAGCCAAATTGCTCCTGCCCTGCCCTCTACACAGGTCTCCGGCTGCCATGGATCACCCTCTCTAAATCCCAGACTGGTGCCTGGTGCAAAGGAGCCCTAAGAAGCCCTCAATGCACATTAGTTGAAAATTCTCAGATCTCAAAGTACAAAACAGGGTGAATAAAGAAGACATAGAGCCTGGAGAGTGTCAAGTGGATGGGCAGTAAGAGCAGGCCTGCCACGTTTGCCAGGCGAGAGTGGGTGGTGGAGGAGTGTGAGCCGGTTGTGTTCATCTGAAACACAGGCTCTTTAACTGCATCCGTCTCTTTCTCTGTCCATCCTCCTTTTTCACACTCAGCATCCCTCATGAAGCTCCATTCCTAGGGCAAGTTCTCCAAATGTCCAAACCCAAGGACTGCTCAGCCAGGACGCTGGGTTCTAACTCCCTTCCTCCCCTGCTGTTTTGCTGCAGGGAGTAAAGAAAAGAGTGACTTCAACCACTTCGTGATTGTTCCCTTTGCTCAAGGCACAGAAAATCCCAGAGTCCCCATGTTGAGAAGAAACACTTTCTGATCAATCTCTTCCATTCTGATTTCCTTAAAATGAAGAAGGTAAGGCAGATTCAGGCAAGATAGAAGCAGCCCCTTAAAAACCATAAAGTCCAGCTCGTTCCTTTTACAGGTGGGAGATTGGAGACTGGAGAGAAATGACTTGTCCAAGGTCATTCAGCATGAGAGTGATAGAACCCAGACAAGAGCACTAGTCCCATGTCTCCCAGGCTTACAGCTCTTTCCCTCTCCCTGCAACGTTGCAGCTGCTGCCACAGCCAACCACTCCTATTATATGTGTCACAGCTAAGCGTCCACTGGCTTCCCAAGGGCCAGATGAGATACAAGAACAATTCTTCCCACGTGTCTTTTCAGTTGTCAGTAGGGGTCAAGGACACTTTCGAGATTCAAGGACACTCTGACCATGGCAAGCTGGGTGCTAGGAGGGTTAAATGACCTGTGAAAGGAAAGCCACAGGCAGAACCAGAAATAGGGGCAGGCTGGCAGGCACAGCTCTGTGTGGCAGGGAAGGCAAAGTTCTTCATTGTGGCAAGGTCCAAACCCAAGGACTGCTCAGCCAGGACGCTGGGTTCTAACTCCCTTCCTCCCCTGCTGTTTTGCTGCAGGGAGTAAAGAAAAGAGTGACTTCAACCACTTCGTGATTGTTCCCTTTGCTCAAGGCACAGAAAATCCCAGAGTCCCCATGTTGAGAAGAAACACTTTCTGATCAATCTCTTCCATTCTGATTTCCTTAAAATGAAGAAGGTAAGGCAGATTCAGGCAAGATAGAAGCAGCCCCTTAAAAACCATAAAGTCCAGCTCGTTCCTTTTACAGGTGGGAGATTGGAGACTGGAGAGAAATGACTTATCCAAGGTCATTCAGCATGAGAGTGATAGAACCCAGACAAGAGCACTAGTCCCATGTCTCCCAGGCTTATAGCTCTTTCCCTCTCCCTGCAACGTTGCAGCTGCTGCCACAGCCAACCACTCCTATTATATGTGTCACAGCTAAGCGTCCACTGGCTTCCCAAGGGCCAGATGAGATACAAGAACAATTCTTCCCACGTGTCTTTTCAGTTGTCAGTAGGGGTCAAGGACACTTTCGAGATTCAAGGACACTCTGACCATGGCAAGCTGGGTGCTAGGAGGGTTAAATGATCTGTGAAAGGAAAGCCACAGGCAGAACCAGAAATAGGGGCAGGCTGGCAGGCACAGCTCTGTGTGGCGGGGAAGGCAAAGTTCTTCATTGTGGCAAGGTCCATGGAGGTCTCCTCTTAAACTTCCTGGGATCTCCGTGCACTTGGATTAAATCTTATAGCGCACGCCAAGTGCTAAACATCTCAGGATAATGCACAAAGTCCTTCCCCAGCTGAGCCAGTCCATCCATCCACAGCGTCACCCTGACATACTTTTTCTGCTCAGGACATATGAAACATAGCGCACACTTTAACATCTTCATGTACTTCTTTTGCTATTCCCTCTGCCAGGAATATTTTCTCCCTCTTTAACTGGCAACTTGTATTTGAATTTGAAAGTGGATTTTAAATGCCTGCTCCTTTTCACAGTCTCCCCCTGGCCCTTCCCTCCTAGTTCCCCCCACCCCCCATCTGTTTTCCCACAGAACTCTGTTTATGGCACCTCCTTGTCCCTTCCTGAGTTGAATTTTGGCTATTTGTTAACATGTTTTCTCTCTATGGCTATATTGAGAATTTCTCAAGGACAGTTGCTCAGTCATATTCATCTTTGTACCCTGAGTAGCGAGCTCAGTTCCTGGATCATACATAGAATGACCAGCCTAAACTAAACAGAAGTGCATCTGCTTAAGGAAAACTTTCCTCCAAATTCTTAAGTGAAAAGGTTCTCATAAAGGTTCATTTTCTTTAAGAGTACAGCAAAGGCCCCAGCCAGTCAGTTTTCATTATAAATGAATGGTGTCATTTTACGAGCTGTTGCTGTGAGCAAACCTCCCTGTATACTGAATACACACTTGTGCCTGTGCACACACACACACACAGAAGCTGGAAGGAGCTGTGCTCTCTGGCAAGATGCAGCAAAGAAGATAAGATCACCATGCTGCAAAAGAAGGTATGCCACGTGATGATGTGGGTAACCCCAGTCATAAATGACACCCTCAGCAAGGCCCAGCTTAAATCTAACCACATCATCTTTTCATGAAACAGACATGAAAAAGTACGACTGAAACAATTACGAAAAAGGTGGTTTTAATGTCTTCTTGCCTCGATGGTATCAAAGCTTTTGACTTTAGGGCTACACTTGGGGAAACAATGTTTTGAGATAAGGAGATGAACTATCTGCTCAAAAGAATGTGCAGGAAGCCAAGGTAACTGGGCAACACATAGCGAAACGGTTTGTGGCCAATGAACCATCTAAACAAAAGTGTCCCTGAGTGGCATCAGTTGTGCAAGCGAAGGAAACCAAACCCACTCTTGTCTCAAAGTGGAGACTTTGTGGGTGCCAATTTGTGTGTGTGTGTGTGCCCTCACTAAACATTATGGTAAAGTGAAATTCACAGTTCTCCCAACTGTGGCTGACACTGGTATAAATTGAGAAGGCTGAAAAGGTGAGACTTGTCACGCAGCACTCGTGAAGTCCTTTTCCAGGTGGCTCTGCCTGGTATGTGAAGGCTCACTCGCTGAAAGACCATCCCTATGTTAACGCAAATTGAGATATCAACATTGATTGATTGGTGTATTCCTTCTAGAGATACTGGATTTCAGCATCATGATATTCTGATGTAGTTAAGTCCTGAATTCGCTGAGCCACAGGGTGATGGTCTATTTCCTCTCTCTGAAGCTCTGCTCATGCCTCTCCCATGTTTTACCACACCATGGTGTTCCCCATCAGTCTTCATCCTTTTTCTTCCCCAAAGCAATCTTCTCATGATTCTTTAAGGCCCCCAGAACTGCAGATTGACAGCTGGGATGGGCCACAGGGGGTGTAGATCCCAAACTTTACAGGCTCAAAGGCTTGCTATTGAATCTGAACTCTGGCATTAGTCAGTGTTCTTTGATTTGGGGTAAGTTACTTAACCTAAATCTCAGCTTTCTCATCTCTACACTGGAGCTAACAGAAGCCATCTCCTAGTTAAGTTTGCTTTAGAAACATATGAGTTAATTCATGTAGAATACTTAGTTAGTACAATCAACACATGATTAGGCCTCACTATATGGAGCTATTATTACCACCACCAGCATCATCCCTTCGAACCCTCTCAATTTCTAGAAGAGGATCCTGAGGTCCAGAGAAGTAAAGTAACTTGTCCTAAGGAATGAGTCTTGGGGGATCCAGTAGCTATCATCCCTACTAAATGATGACTAAACTAAAGAGAGCAGCACTCATACATGGTTGATTTAGTGGCAGAATGCATGTCTACTAATTCCTAGGCCAGAGCTTGAACCAGTGTACCACACTGGTGTTATGTACTGTTATTTATCATTGCAGTGTTATTTATTTTCCCAACCAGGTCTTAAGCCCTTAGAAAATAGAGACCAAGTCCCCCCAAAGAGTATAGCATTCCATAGGTACTGGATAAACATTCATTAATCAGCTGATTGCAAGGATTGCTGCTGATTTTCAAAGCAACAGGTTTCTCTATCATAGCTGCTTCTCCCCAACGCTATCATGTCCTCACAATTTTGGAAGATGTACCCAGGAAGGACTTGTGCTAATGTGTTATCAGAAGGAAACATTCCACCCCTCATTTGGAATGCAGATATAGATTGCTCCAGATTGTAGGAACACTAATTAGAGCCACTGGTAATTTGACTGATGCTCCAAAGCCCCAGAGCACTCACAGAAGGCACCTTTGTCCTCACACAGTAGAGCTTCCGTTAGGACATATCAAAATGGTCAAGATGCCTTTTGATGGGGCTGCTGGTACACACAGCCTGGTGTCATTAGGGTCGAGATGCCAGCCTACCAAATCCATCATCAGGAAGGAAACTCAGTGCCGGCCCTTCCCTGAAAGCTGAGTGTGCTGCATAGAACACTGGTTCTAAATAGGATGTTCTAATACACATTGCTGTTTATGCAGTACAGAATATGCTTCTCATAAGCTAGCCTTCATGCAAACCACCATGACCTAAATGTTTAATTCAGATTTCTATTTTCTGTTTCATAAACCCTTTTAATATCACTGTAAAAATCTAAATGCATATACATGATGTTCTTTTGGTACCAAACACTTTGGGCTAGATGTTGTGGTTAATATCAGGGTCACCACAAGAGCTCAAAAGAGCATACGTATCACTTGGAAGTGCCTGGGATATACTTCTTGCCCTAGCGACTGATACCCTCTTATTGTTTCATTGAATTGTTCCTGTTTTTGACCTCTGCTCTTGTTTTCAGCAATATTGGTATAATGAGTTGAATAAATGACCCTGTCTATAAAGAAATGGGAAAAGTCTGGCTTTGGTTAAGAGTCACTTATGGGATTAAAGGTGTGAGGGGTGAACATAGAGGTGAATTTAAAGATTAATCATCTGGACAGAGACAGGGTGATTCTTGGAGGTTCCAGCCCAGCAAGAGTCCAATCAGGGCCTGGGACCAAGCTCCATCAGCCCCCCCAGGAGACACATTCCTTTCTAGAATCTGCTGTTCTATCCTCCACCTTCTGTGGCCTACTCAGAGCCTCTGAAATTGGGGATGGCTAATGGGAGTACAGGTGGTCTGTATTCTCTGTGACACCCCACTGTTCACTGCTTTTTCAAATGCTGCCTGAGTAGACTTTGGACTGGACTCTGATACCAGTTCCTAGACTTGTACAGTCCAAAATGGACGCCACTGACCACACGTGGCTATCGAGCAATTGAAATACGGCTGGTCCCAATTGCGATGTTCTATAGGCATAAAGTACACACCGGGTGTTGAAGATGTGGTACTTAAAAAAAAAGAATGTAAAATATCTCATTAGTAAGTTTTTTAAATATTGATTACATGTTGAAATAATAATATAGTGGGTATATTAATGTAATATACATATAATATGTACATATATTATATATATTATTATTATTATATATTATGTATATATATGTAATATGTACATATAATAATATACTGGCTATAATAATATTGGATATACTGGGTTAAGTAAATGTTTTAATAAGATTCATCTTATCGATTTTTTTTCACTTTTTAATATGTGGCAACCAGAACATTTAAAATTACAAATGTGGCTTATATATTTCTACTGGATAGCACTGCTCTAGACAATCACCAGAGAAGTCATTTCCATCCAAGCATAGATTAACCCAGTGAAAACCCAACTCTCCAGCCCTCTGCCCACTCCCGTCACACTCAGAATGAAATCCTTGGTCCTCCACCGGCCCCTGTGAGGCTGAGGCACCTGGGCCCTGCCTCCCTCTCCAGCCTCCTCACTGGTCTCCCTCTGGTGCTCACTTCCATCATGCTGGCATCTTCCTCAGCAACTCCAGGCTTGTGCCAGGCCCAGGGTCTTGCAGGCTGCTCCCCTCATGTGTTTTTATCATTTGAGTCTCACCTCAAATGTCACCTCCTCAGAGGCCTTTCCTTACCTCCTGTGAGAGGCAGAATAATGGCCCCCAAAGACATCCACCTCCTAATCCCTGGAACTGAAGATGCTACCTTCCATGGTAAAAGAGACTTTCCAAATGTGATTAACTATTTTGAGATGTGGAGATTATCCTGGACAGGGCCACAAGCCAGGGAATGCAAGTGACCTCCAGAAGCTGGAAAAGGCAAGGACACAGATTCTTCTCTAGAGCTTCCAGGAGGAGCACAGGCTTGCCAACCTATTTTAGACTTCTGACCTCCAGAACTATAAGATAATAAATTTGTATTGTTCTAAGCCAAAAAATTTGTGGTAATTTATGACAGNCTGATACCAGTTCCTAGACTTGTACAGTCCAAAATGGACGCCACTGACCACACGTGGCTATTGAGCAATTGAAATACGGCTGGTCCCAATTGCGATGTTCTATAGGCATAAAGTACACACCGGGTGTTGAAGATGTGGTACTTAAAAAAAAAGAATGTAAAATATCTCATTAGTAAGTTTTTTAAATATTGATTACATGTTGAAATAATAATATAGTGGGTATATTAATGTAATATACATATAATATGTACATATATTATATATATTATTATTATTATATATTATGTATATATATGTAATTGTACATATAATAATATACTGGCTATAATAATATTGGATATACTGGGTTAAGTAAATGTTTTAATAAGATTCATCTTATCGATTTTTTTTACTTTTTAATATGTGGCAACCAGAACATTTAAAATTACAAATGTGGCTTATATATTTCTACTGGATACCACTGCTCTAGACAATCACCAGAGAAGTCATTTCCATCCAAGCATAGATTAACCCAGTGAAAACCCAACTCTCCAGCCCTCTGCCCACTCCCGTCACACTCAGAATGAAATCCTTGGTCCTCCACCGGCCCCTGTGAGGCTGAGGCACCTGGGCCCTGCCTCCCTCTCCAGCCTCCTCACTGGTCTCCCTCTGGTGCTCACTTCCATCATGCTGGCATCTTCCTCAGCAACTCCAGGCTTGTGCCAGGCCCAGGGTCTTGCAGGCTGCTCCCCTCATGTGTTTTTATCATTTGAGTCTCACCTCAAATGTCACCTCCTCAGAGGCCTTTCCTTACCTCCTGTGAGAGGCAGAATAATGGCCCCCAAAGACATCCACCTCCTAATCCCTGGAACTGAAGATGCTACCTTCCATGGTAAAAGAGACTTTCCAAATGTGATTAACTATTTTGAGATGTGGAGATTATCCTGGACAGGGCCACAAGCCAGGGAATGCAAGTGACCTCCAGAAGCTGGAAAAGGCAAGGACACAGATTCTTCTCTAGAGCTTCCAGGAGGAGCACAGGCTTGCCAACCTATTTTAGACTTCTGACCTCCAGAACTATAAGATAATAAATTTGTATTGTTCTAAGCCAAAAAATTTGTGGTAATTTATGACAGCGGCACTAGGAAAATGGTACACCTCCCAATCTGAAACTATGTACTGCCCCATCCCCAGATCCTCTATTCCATCCTTCTAGGTTATTATTTTCATATTTTTTATGTAACTTCTGGACACAGACCTCCTCTATTGTGCTCACTTCTCGGGCCTCTGCCTTTGAACTAGCGCCTGACACCTAGCAAATGCTCATTCATATGAATAAATGGTGGAATGAATGAATGAACAAATGGCAATGGGCTATTTGAAAGATTCACTTTCAACCAATTAGATATAATTTAGAAACTTTTAGAATTATGTATGCTCCGAATGGATGAAATGAACAACGTTGGCAGATACTGGAGAGCACTTAACTAATTACGAGGTACCATGATGGTGCTGTGGGGAACCAACGAATGTGATGATCCTTCTGCAGTCTCTGTAGAGAGCTGAGCACGGGTCCATGATAAAACAAAGTGGGGTGTTCAACATTTGGGGTCAAATGAATGGTGGGGCATTAGGTATGAGCAGTGGTGTGTTGGTAAACCAGCTCTCAAAACAACAGCAACAACAAAGTCTTGATTTGTAGTGTTTGCCAATTTCTGTGGTGTACATACTCCTACAATGACTGATTTAAAGGTTCCATTGTGAGGTCTCCAGCCACAAAGCTGGGAAGAAATAAACCCAAGGAGGGGTCTTGTTGAGGAAGTGGGATTTCAGCTGGACCTAGCAGGGTTGGTGGGATGTGACCAGAGGAGAGATAAGGAAGCATGGTACGCACAAAGGCAGGAACCTCTTCAGGGCTAGTGAAATGGAGTCTCATTGGCCCTTGTGGCTCCAGTGGGATTCCTGTCATTGAGACACACAGAAACAAGCGACTAACCAGAAGTCAACGTGAAGACGGCTGCCTGGGAAATGCAGGGGCAGAGAACTTTACTGCCAAGAGGATCCTGATGGTTTTCCAGCCCAGCACTCATTTTGACAAACATGGGATATAGCGAAGAGCTCAAGCTGCCAAGACCCAGAGGGACCTTCTTGAGGTCTTGCCACACAGAAGCAAAGCTACTTTTCCAGCAAGCCCCTTCCCTCCCATCATCCACAGTCACCTGTGCATTGCTTTGCTCTGAGCAGGGAGCCCTCTAGGCACCTGGTTCAACATCCCCCCAGGCCCACACCTTCCGTGTTGATCATTTCAAGAGTACACATTCATTTGTGTGCAGGGTGAGGTGTTTTTCCTGCTTTGGGCGTGTTTCAATCAAAGACAAGGATAAGGCCATTATGTGAACACAGGGACAACAATGAAAACAAGACTGCTTTTCTGAAAAGCACCAAAAAGCTTTATTTTGCCTGAATGGCCATTATTTCCTTTCTTTTTCCCCCCACACAAAGCGCTGGAGCACATTTCATTCAGTCTGTTACTGAGTGAGTGGGTGTGAAGATGCGGTACAAACAAAAGAGGCAACATATTGCTGCTGTCAGGTCTCCTGTTAAGTGCTTTGTGAGGTGGACCAAGCTTCCCTGCTAGCACCGCCGCTTGACTCATCAGGAACAGCAATGCATATATACATATAAATAAAAAACCCTACAGAATCTTTGACGTGGTTACACGGCGACTTACGAGCAGGAGTTGGATTTCAAAAGCCAGCAGAACATAAAAGCACAGTGTTCTTCTAAGATCATGGCACCTTGTCCTCCCGTTCAACGCTCTTAGGTGTCAATCCTGCCACCTTGGAAACACCATCCCTCTTGCCCCCCAGGATGAAGGCTCGAATGCTCTATTCCTCTGACACACTGGGTGTGGGCCCCTGGGCGTGGGTGTAAAAGGCCTTGGCTGGGCTGGGTCGGGCTGGTAGCGCAGGGCACTGGGGTGTTCTGCATCCCGGGCTGTCCAAATCACACAACTCGAAGTAAGAGAAAACCTACTATCTCCTACTCAGAGTTTTCTAAAAATAAAAAGCAATTTTGAATAGAAGGAGAAGTAAATCTTGGCATTCTGTAAATTGTCCTCTATTAAAGACAACTCAGTGGCTTTGGTGTACAGCTCTGTGTTTATATATGTGTGTGTGTATATGATTTTTTTTTTTTCTTCCACAACAGTTTTCTGTCCTCCAGCTTTTGTCAGAAAGATCACTCTGCCAAGCAGATAGATGTTCTGAGAACTTTTCTTCTGGATCATTGGACGGTTCTAAGGAAGGAGGAAGTGTCTCCTGAGAATGTCTCAGCTCCCTGAGGGCCAGGACTCAAACTGCCATGTTCCCCAGAAAGTCTCCCCAGTGCCCACATGTGCCCACACTGTGAAGTTTTCCTGAAGGCACTGAGGAACAAGCAACACTGTTGTGGCATTTTTCCTATTTCACAATCCCTGTGAGGATCTGTCAGAGAGAACCCCGCCCCGGTTGTCCACCCCTGCAGCAGCCTGTCCCTGTGGGATTCAGCCAGAAGAGTGTCATGTTTAGAACACCAACCATGTGTCTAGCACTTTGGAGTGGGTGATACAAGAGTAAGGTGATCCGTGTTTGGGGGCTTCCAGGAGCCTATCATTGTACACACTTTGAGCCTCCCCCATCCTTCCCCAACCAGTGTCCAGTGGTTGACATCCTGTGGCTCTCCTGCCCAATAGCTATGGGTGACCCTGAGTAAATTTGTCATCTTCACAGCCGTATATAGGCTCTAGTCCCATGTCTATAAAATGAGGATAACAACACCTGACTCGCAGGTTTAGTTGTGAGGATTAAATAAAACTATATATGTAAAACACCTACTGCAGGGTCTGGCACATAGCAGATGCTTATGAAATTTTGTAGCGAGCTTTTCTTTGATAAATACTAAAAAAAAAAATCTATCTGAGGAAACAAGATGAACATGTAGAAAGCAATTTGGAAACATTACAGAGTTAGCAAATAATAAAGAACTAAATAGAATAAATAACATGACCTTTGGAATAGGCTAGTGTTGTCTGCAGCCCCGACTAGCAATGAAGGACGCTGGGTGAGTCTGCAGCAAACAATGTCACAGAGGACACAGAGCTGAGATGGAACGTGAACAAATGGCTTACACGGCTGTACTTCCTCTTGGATGACGAGAGTTCTGGTGCAATCAAACATGTCATTTGAAAAAAAAAAATCTAAATGCCAGATTCATCTCTTGGGACCTGAGAAAGAAGCATGAGCTGGCCCAGGTGGGACAAAGGCCCTCTACTGCTGACAGCATCTCCCCCTGAAAGGTTGCCAGTAATATCCTTTGTGTCCATAACCGTGGCAATTAGTAAGGACCCCCAGCTCAGCACTGAGAGCACTTCTTTATGACAAGAGCCAGCCAGACACATCTTTCAGCTTAGAGTTCAGGGTGGGGGGAGAACCAGGCAGATTCACACTGCACATGCTTCCAATTAAAAATACAAACAGAGGCAAAATTAATGTCACAGAAAAGAAAGTGCTGCCACCTACTCTTGGCCTAAAGGTCACTGTGCCATAGCCATGGCCATTATCTCCAGCTGCAAAGGTCAGGGGGATTGTCTGCATCGCTGGGGAGTATGTAGGCTTTCATAAGGCCTCAAAATGACTGTTGCTCTGACACCAAAACTAGTGATAAGCTCTCAGTAGAAGGCGATAATAGAGAAACGGAGTGACTGTAACCTTTTCCGCCATCTCTCTTGTTGGCTCCATGAAGCAGAGTCACAAGGCATAAAACGAGAAGTTTCCACATTCTACAAAAGACTACACGACTGCTGACTTAATTGGGTGCGTGACAAATGGCTATACCATTGCCAACAAGACGACATCAGAGGAAGGAGAAAGGAGTGATTAAAACATCTCACGACATCACCTTGGATCTGGAAACTGGCTCATGCTATATCCGGACTGGCCTTGATACAGGAGCACAGGGAGCTAGCCACGTAGTTCCATGAAAATTCCAATCCTTAGGGCCCAGCAGGGGCAACCCTGCCACATCTAAGCTGTTGAATTTCAGGAAAATTTAAACATAGAAAGAACTGGAAAAACACTGGACTTGGAGTCAGATAGACCTGCATTCAAATATCAACTGTTGTCTATGTTTGATGGGCAATATTGTATAATCTTTTACCAACCTTGTACTATATGATTCCACAGTTTTTCCATTTGGAAATGGAATGATCTTAATACCTACTGCACAAAATCCTAGTAAAGATTAAATGTGAGGAAAGATGGAAAAGTTCTTTATAAGTGATCAGGTGCAACACAAATACAAATACACTATATTAGTTATTATTATTATTATTATTATTATTA
>NW_007740431.1:11574-12413 GCF_000696425.1 Galeopterus variegatus | reverse complement strand
TGTGCTGCAGCATTTTCCATTTACTTCAGTAATGGAGAACCTGATGTTTAAATCTGCCAAGTATAGAGGATGAGGCAGGAATGATACTTTTGGTAGTTCAAACTACTTGCCCCCTTGCTTTCTAGAAGGAAATCAGTTGTAGCATCCACAATACTCCAAAACTGAGACTCACCCAACATAGCAATAAAGGTTTTCCTTCTAAAGTTCCATGCTGCCCCTGGTAAGCAGGTCTGGAGAAGATGCTGGTAGTAGTTTTGAGCATTGCACAGTAACTCAAAGCAACTGACTCAGGCTTGGAGGCTTAAGATCATATTTGTCAGTGTGGCTGACCACACGGACGATGCTCTTGGCTCTGTCTGATTTATTAACCTGCATATAACTCACTGGTAGACACGGCTATTTGGTAAGATGTGGGAGAAATCTGTACTTTAAAGTTTCCTGGAGCACTGGGTATCAAAGGAATGAGATGTCTCCTGGTCTTTCATGTTGCAAACTAGAGAGAGACACACAGGTTAGCAAGGCAGCTAAAGCTTAGGATCAACTTTTACGGTCATGTGGAAACCACAAGACAGATTGTATAGGCGCCTGCACAACTTCTGACTCATTCCTCAGTGCTTCTGTTCTCTGTAGGGACAAGGAGCCATGTTGAGGAGATAAGAAATTCTTGTCATGGCCAATATTTTCCTTGACATGTATGGACACCCTATCGCCACCCCCAAAGAAATCCATGCATGGGCTTAAGATCTTTGTGCTTTCACCAGGTTTTTGCCCCTCCCCCCTTTCCCAAAATTTAAGAACCAGTACAGCAGAATTCCACCTGGTGAAACTGGTCAGAGTTA
>NW_007740431.1:6729-7842 GCF_000696425.1 Galeopterus variegatus | reverse complement strand
ACTGAAAATGCATGAGGGAATCACATGTAGATAACAGTTGATAAAGCACATCCATCCAAAACGTTAAGTAAGATAGCAGAGGTGGCTTAATGTCAATGACATATCTCAGGAGAAACGTGTGCTTATCTCTTGAGTTTTGTAAATCAAATCCCACTGGAGGAGCTGGGCATATTTGTAGACCCAAACACTTACATTGGCAAAGAACTTTTCAGTTTCCAAAGCACATTCCTAAATGTTTGGTCATTAGGTCTTCATGGTAACCCTGGAGATAGTCCTGGCTGCCTGCAGTGTGGCATAGTTGAAATGAGGACTCTTCTGTACCATTCCCTTGGTAAAGCAAAAAACAGCCAGCCATTCTTCACGTTAAAAGTGTTAGAAATACTTTTTTTTTTTTAATTCCAAAGTCATCTCTCTCAACTGCCTTCCTCTTAATGTAATTTGGCATTTAGTGTCCTGGTGTGTTANACAATAAAGTTTTAGACTTGCTGGAATGGGGTGAGGTGGAGGAAATCAATATTTGTGAAATATATCCGATGAATCCAGTTATTCCTGCTGAATTTCTCTCTCCCCCAGGAGCACAGAGCAAACAAGTGGAGGGAATGCCGATGCTGCAACCCTCCGTCCTCAGTCCTGCTGTGATTCCTGACGTGGACTCCTTGGAGCTCAGTGGCCCGTTTCCATGTACCTACCACCTACACCTACTCCTTTCAAAGAAACCACAACCTGGACCTGGAACAGAACCGAATGTGCCAAAATGCCTGGGGACATTTCATCGAAATGTGGCTGGCCTGATGGGAAGCTGGCAAGACCAGCAATGTCAGGAGTCTTCCCTCTTGAGGTTTCGAGCTTTGTGTTGCAAATTGAATGGTCTGGATTGAGATTGGATGAGTCAAATTCAGATACATCCAAACCTCTAGATGGGGACTGAAACCAAATATGTGTTTTCAAACCATCCCAAATGTATTGATCACCAGTTTTAGTCTACCATACAACCCAATCCAAGAGAGTATAGTCATTTCTCTAATAGCAGATGCATAATTTGCTCATTAATGGAAAGTCTAAGTGTACATCATAAGGTCAAAAGTTGCAAGAAACTTGACACTCCCAAAACTG
>NW_007740431.1:4280-5263 GCF_000696425.1 Galeopterus variegatus | reverse complement strand
GAAAGTCTAAGTGTACATCATAAGGTCAAAAGTTGCAAGAAACTTGACACTCCCAAAACTGCCAAACCTCAAGCTTTCAACAATAAAGGCTCCCAGTCAAACCTTCTGAAGAAAATAAAGGATATTTAACCCAACATCCAGCATAAACAGGCACACACTATGTTTTCCCTTTAAAATGGCTGAATTCTTTGCTAGACTGTTAAGGAAAACACAACCTGTGCAACACCTCCTGCCCCAGAGGACTATATATAGCTCAACTGCAGGCACATGAAACAACCCACAGCCATGGTCCATGGAGGTAGGGAGATATTGTTGAAATGCAAGGAAGTGAAATCAAAGTCCTCAGCCTTCTCTGCTAAAGTCCCCTAATTGTGACATGCTAAACAAGTATCAGTTATTAGTTCTAGTATTATCTAAGCACAAGATTCTAAAATGTCTGCTACAGATATCAAAGCTCACAATGTGCACTTACTGAGAACTCACTGTGTGTTACATACTGAAGATTCAACATGGAGCTCCCTCGTATTTTCCCTCATTGTCTTTCTCTTTTCAAATATTTAGTGACTATCTACTGTGTCCCAGTAACTGTGCTAGGTTGGGACAAGAGATTTTCTCTCCTTGAGCACCTTGTGTCCCAGCTGGGAGTGACAGATACATTTGCCAGTAAATAACGCAGTGGGAAAAGTGATATACACACAATCCTTAGGAACTATCATGGAAAACAGTCCATGGAACAATCATGCTTCAGCTGACATCTCTGAAAAAGACCTTTTGGCTGTTACCTAGGATGTCCACAGTAACATTAGATCCTAATGACACCATTCACAATGCTATATCCATGTTGGAACTGAAAATGCATGAGGGAATCACATGTAGATAACAGTTGATAAAGCACATCCATCCAAAACGTTAAGTAAGATAGCAGAGGTGGCTTAATGTCAATGACATATCTCAGGAGAAACGTGTGCTTATCTCTTGAGTTT
>NW_007740431.1:1264-2707 GCF_000696425.1 Galeopterus variegatus | reverse complement strand
ATTATTCAAAGGCAACCCTTGATATTTACTAGCTTCCTGCCAACATTACCTCTTATGGGTAGTGACATCCCTCTTCTCTGTGATGGTCAGGACAAGAGAGAAGAGGAAAAGGCTCAAAGAAAATCAAACTGTTTTTTAAAATTCTTAGCTTGGATATATACATGGACAAGGAGAAGTGGGCAGTAGAAAGTAAAACTCATATTTAGTCAAGGAAGCCAATTACCCAATAGGGAGAGAGCCTAGCTTGAGAGTACCAGACAAGAGTATCTTAGTCCCATAATACTGTGGCTCAAGGCACTGGTGAAGGGCAGTGTAGGAAAATGTTGAAGGCAATAAGGCAGACACCACTGGAGTTGCAAATTGCATCCTCTCCTGCCAAAGCATCACACTCCCAGAAAATAAAGAAGTGGAGAGGGGGAAGAGTGTTTGGTGAAAGAAACAAAAAGAAACACTTGGATGAGTTTTCATGTTATTTCAGTGAAGTCATAATAGGACAGCTTCCCTTCCCAGAGGTTGCCCAGAAGAGCTATTTAAAGGGGGAGTGAGAACTGTACAAGGTTTTACTAGATTCTGAGGTTGGAGCCTTAATTAGAGTCACGATTGTATTGTATGTCTATTTGTGTAACTGTTCAATTAGGAGTGTAATAGCTGGGACAGAGATCTTAATGAGCTTTTAGTGTCATGATGCTTCAAGACTGCCCATGAGCTTTTAGTGTCATGATGCTTCAAGACTGCCCTTTTTTTTTTGGTTATTGTTATTATTAAGCTTTCATATGGGCTTTGTCCTCTCTGCTGCCTTATATGGTTCTCCCTTCAGACAGGTTGAAAAGCAAAACTGAGTCTCTGAATGTCAAATGCTGTGCATTAAAGATGCCCTTATCATTTTCATGACTAGTTTGTAAACAATTGCTTGGATCAATATAACCTCCAGGAATGTTGGCATCTTAGGGCCAAACTTTTATGATTGAGAAAACTAAGATTCAGAAAGATGACATGACCTATCCAACATGGCACATATAGTGATCAAGCTGGGGCTGGTATGCAGGCATTCTGACCTTCCAGGAGCAGAACAACTGAAACACCTGTACGTGTCACAGTAAGGTCATCCTAACATTACAATGTATGCCAGTAGCCATATTGGATCATTCATTTAAAAAAAGAAAAAAAGGAAGAATTCTTTCCCAAAGACATAGTTTTAGTGGTCTTAACTCAAAAGGTCTTTCACTTAATTTTTCTGTGTCCTTCACTACTTAGTACAATTAAAGATGATGTTTACATTATGTATTACACAAGAGGAACAGCACTCAAACATCCTGATTTAAGCAAGCCTGGTCTATGAAAACCTGTATTCATGGAATAAATGGTAATAAATGGCGAGGGTGTTTTTTTTTTTTTTGCTTTAGAAAATGACTCTCTGCCTCAATTTTCTCATATGTAAAATAG
>NW_007740431.1:0-394 GCF_000696425.1 Galeopterus variegatus | reverse complement strand
GCTGAATTGTCCTGGGACCACTACAGATGTGATTTATTTGTCCCCGGGCCAGTAGAAGGTTTCATGTAGGTGAAAATGGATGTTTGGCTAGTTGAAGAGAAATGGAAATGAGCTCCACAGGCTGACTTATTCAGTGGACATGGGCAGGTAACTTATGGACATTATTATATCACTCTACATTCTGATGACATGGAATTCTGGATGATTCATGTCCCTTAGAGATACACGTGGACTTACATATGATCTAGCAGGAAGGAAGAAGACAGGAGCACAGTAAAGAGAATGAGTATATCATGAGCATCTTGCATCAGGCCTCGTCCTATGTGATCAACTTAGTCACTTAGTACTTGCAAACCTAGTGAAGCTTAGGTTCAATAGGGTTAGAAAACTTGTT
>NW_007740430.1:29662-30158 GCF_000696425.1 Galeopterus variegatus | reverse complement strand
CTAGGAAGTCATATTATCTTGTTGCATGGGGTCAGGGAGATCAAGATTAATATTCCACTTAACTGTAAAAGACTTTCAAATCCCGTTGTTTTCAGTCTCAGTCACAATCTTTTGTGGGAATTGGTTTGCGTCTCTTAGACAGAGATGCTTAGATTTCTGATTTTTTATTTTATTTTTCAAACTGCTAAGTCAGTTCCCTTTTCTGTTTCCAAGATTTCTTCTTTAGTATGCTAGTGTTTATTTTCCTGTGTGTGTGTGTGTGTGTGTGTGTGNATATATATGCAAATGAAGTAAATAGTAATTATAAGCAGAGCAACACATGGTTAGTTAGCTTCATCTTGGGAGCAAGTCTTGGTAGAGCGATTAGTTGGGGAGAAGTTAGTGCTGATTTATGTCATATTGTATTTTTATAACCAACTGACCTGGGCTGAATGTCCCCCCAGAACTTAGTCCCCACTGTGACAGTGTAGAGAGGCTGGGAAGTCCTATTATGGTA
>NW_007740430.1:25841-27982 GCF_000696425.1 Galeopterus variegatus | reverse complement strand
ATGTTCTCACTCATTGGTGGGAGCTAAAAAATAAACAAATTAATTCACCCACATACAAACAAAATAAAACCGGGGCGGGGGGGAAGAAGATATAACAAGTATACTTTTATGAAGTTGTTACAACAAGCAAACGGAAAGGACATTCTTGGGGGGGAGGGGAGAGAGGGAGGAGGGAGGGAGGTGTCGGTGATGGGCCATAATAATCATATACATTGTATATTGACAAAATAAAAATTTAACGAAAAAAAAATAAATAAATATCTACTTTTTCAAGTTCCTGTTCAAATTTTTTTTCTGTTTTGTTGGGTTGTTTATTGATTAGTAGGAGATTTTTAAACCTTTTTGATATGATTCATTTGTCAGATATAGAAATATATGTCAGATACAGATGTATACATATACATGTAGCCATATACATATTTATGTATATATCAGATAGAAATAAGTCACACATAGCTATGTCAGATATCTGTAGGTCTCCAATCTGTACCTTGGCTTTTTATCCTCTTAATCATATCTTTTAATGAATATAAATTCTTGATTTTAGAAAGGTACATATCTTCTGTTTTTCTGTGACCAGTGCCTTTTGTGTTTTCTTTAGAAATCATTGTGTATACCAGATCAATAAAGATATTCAATGATGTTTTCTTTTTCTTTCCTTTCTTTTTTTTTTGGCAACTGGCCAATCCAGTGATCCAAACCCTTGACCTTGGTGTTACAACACTGCATTTTAACTAACTAAGCTAACAAGTCAGCCCACAATGGTATTTACTAGTAGAAGCTTTATTGTTTTATCTTCCAGATTTAAGAATATAACAGTCTCAAATTATTTTTATGTATGGTGTGAAGCAGTGGGAAAGTTCATATTCTTCCATGTGCATATCTAATCATTAAAACACCATTTATGGAAAAGAGTTTTCTTTTTCCCCAATGAATTGCTTTGGCATCTTTGTCTTAAATCAAGTGACCATGTATACATGTAAGCCTCTTTCTGAGCTATTTTGGTCTATTCATCTAACTTTGAGCCAATACCACAATGTCTTCATAATTGTAACTTTATAATGACTATAACTGTATTGTAAATCTTGAAGTATGGGGCTATAAGTTTGCTAAATTTGTACATTGTTTTAAAAGATTGTTTTTACTATTACTATTCTAGGTCCTTTGAATTTCCATTATTTTTAGAAACAGCTTTCCAGTTTCCAAAAAATGTAATCCTTTCTGGAATCTGATTGAAAATTTATTGAATCTATAGATCTATTTTAGGTCAATTGACATTTTAACAATATTGCATCTCCCAATCAATAAACATAATATATTTCTCCATTTATTTAGGTCTTTTAAAATTTCTCTTCATCATATTTTGTAGTTTTTAGTGTAAACTTCCTTAATATCTTTTGTTAGATTTAGCCTTTAGCATTGATGTTTTTGTGGTGAATGACATTTCAAAAAAATCTCATTATTTAATCTTTGTTTCTAATATCCAGAAATACATTTGATATTTGTGTATTAATCTTGTGTCCAGAAACCTTACTAACTTCACCTGTTAATTCTCATAGATGGTTTGTAGATTGCTTTGAATTTTAAAAATTTGTCCTCATCATTTGTGAATACTGACAGCTTTACTTCTTTCTTTCCAATCTCTGAACTTTTTATTTTATTTCATTTTCTTGTGCCATAGCATGGTTAGGATCCCAGATAGAATGTTCAGTAGAAGTGGTGATCTCATAACTAGCTTTAAAAGTTTTCCTTATTTCTAAATGAAATAAGAGAGTAAGCTTCTTTATTCTTTTTAAAGGTCTTCTTACTTTAGTCTTTTGGGGTAAAGTTTGTCCCATGGTTTCTCCTTGATGGCTGTCTCTTTCATTCCCTCACCCCCTACCACACTTTTCTTTACTTGTCATATTGGCTTGGACTTCAGGAATTGAAGTCTTCTTTATTGGTATGTTGCTGCATTGGCCGGATTCTACTTCATGGGGCTATGAGAGTTGAGAAAATGAGCACACCTCCATTATCCTTAGGTGTATTCTTCTCTTCTCTCCAAAATACCACCACATGAACTTGTATGTATTAGGACAATGATCTTTTTTTTTTTTTTTTTTAAAAAGATGACCGGTAAGGGGATCTTAACCCTTGACTTG
>NW_007740430.1:23246-24876 GCF_000696425.1 Galeopterus variegatus | reverse complement strand
CCAGTGATCTACCCGGCCATCCCTATATGGGATCCGAACCCGTGGCCTTGGTGTTATCAGCACCGCACTCTCCCGAGTGAGCCACGGGCCGGCCCCTAGGACAATGATCTTTAATTACTTCTGCTTGTCTCATAGAAATTTTTTGAAAAATGTTATATACCCCCTCACAAATTTTTTGTTGACTCCTAAACTTTTTCGTCATAATTGAAATATTCATAAAGATATTATCTGGCATACTGTAACTAATAACATGTTAAACAAAACTACTTACCTCACTCATAAATGTATCAATTGAAATATAAATATATGATAATTTGATCCCTACTTTCATCTAATCAACAAATATATAAACAAGGTTTTTTGTTTTTTTTTTTCCTTTTTGTCTTTTTTCGTGACCGGCAACGGATCGCAACCCTCAGTGTCGCGCCTGCCCCTTGCTCAGCCAGTGAGTGGCCGGTCTGTATGTGGGATCCGAACCCTCAGCGGGAGCACCACCGCGCTCCCAAGTGGTGCACTGTAGCAGTGCGCCACCAGGCCGGCCCCTATAAACAAGGTTTTCTTTCACATTTAGAANAAGAAAAGTGGAAATATGTTTAATTTCATTACACTTTTGCTTTTAATTTTTTTAATATAAAATGTAGCTTATTACATATTTTCATCAAAACATCACAGCTGCATATTTAGCTCACTTCATTAAAAGAAAATGCTTTTCATATAGCCTAACTGGCAAAGAACTTATTGTCAAATATGTCAGAAAATGGCTAACTGTATTTTTCAAATTAATCTGTAATATAGATTTTGATCAGAAAATGCCTAACTGTATTTTTCAAATTAATCTGTAATACAGATTTTGATGCATGTCATTGAAAACACTCAGGAATAAATTGACAAACATGCTTGAAAAGATATATTCTTGGGCCGGCCCGGTGGCACACGCTTGGGAGTGCGGCGGCGCTCCCGCCGAGGGTTCGGATCCCACATACAGACCAGCTGCTCACTGGCTGAGCAAGGTGCGGGCGCAATGCCGAGGGTTGCAATCCCATTGCCAGTCCCGGTCCGGTACCGGCGTGACACTGAGGGTTGCGATCCGTTGCCGGTCACGACAAAAGACAAAAAAAAGGAAAAAAAAAAAAAAGAAAAGATATATTCTTAAAGTAGCCAAGATTAAAATGTAGATTTAATATAATTTATCAATTTTGTGGATTAAAATGTAGTAAATGAAAATACCCTTTCTCAGTACTTAATTTGTAATAATATAACATAAAGTATAGCTAAAATTATTTATTAATTTATGAAGAGGGATATAAGATAAAAAGCATGTCTTTCCTCCAGTTAATGTGTGTGGGTATGCATATATGTATTATAACAAACTTCAGAGCTTAACTCTTTGTAATAATTAAATAATAATTAGGTAAATAAAAATCAGGAATAACTTCCTTATTTTATTTAGCATTATAATCAATATTTAATGGAAGAAAAAGTAGGGCCAGCCAGTTAGCTCAGTTGGTTAGAGCATGGTGCTGATAATACCAAGATCAGGGGTTTGGATCCCTGTGCCAGCCAGCCACCGAAAAGAAAAAGTAAATACTGTTAAAACTAACTGGTCCAGCAGCTAACATATTATTTTATT
>NW_007740430.1:19938-22534 GCF_000696425.1 Galeopterus variegatus | reverse complement strand
TGGTTTGCATCTCTTAGACAGAGATGCTTAGATTTCTGATTTTTTATTTTTCGAACTGCTAAGTCAGTTCCCTTTTCTGTTTCCAAGATTTCTTCTTTAGTATGTTAGTGTATATTTTCCTGGGTGTGTGTGTGTGTGTGTGTGTGTGTGTGTGTGCAATTTTTCCTCTTTACAATCACTGTAGTGGGGTTTGGGAAGGAAATGGAGATATGTTTTTGTTCTGTCTTCTATGTTTAAATGATAGTCTCCCTTATGTTTCTCTTTTCTTTCATTTTAAATGACAGTCTGAGGTACGAGTGTGAGTAGCAGTGTCATTCTTTAAGCTACATGCACAAGGACTTTATATAGAGTACCAATCCATTTAAAAGATATGGACCCTGAAAGTTGGCGATCAGCAAGGTGACACAGTATATAATTCAGTGTTAGTTAACTGGACACAGTATATAATTCAGTGTTAGTTAACTGTCACTCAAGAAGGCCCAGGCACGAGGAAATACAGGATAGATTGGAGGAAAGCATGACACTTGTCATTCTTTGGGTGTTTTGAATNGTGTTAGTTAACTGTCACTCAAGAAGGCCCAGGCACAAGGAAATACAGGATAGATTGGAGGAAAGCATGACACTTGTCATTCTTTGGGTGTTTTGAATAAGTGCGTGGGTCATGAGGATAAAGAAATAGCAAGGGCAAGAAATAGGAATATCAAGCCGGAGAAACTGAAGAAGCAGAACATGGACAAGCATGCCAACAAGAGGACTTTTTTCTTTTTCATCGTTTCCCTCATGGACTGCCTTTATGCTGGGTGGAACACAGGCTAAAGTTAAACAAGTAAATGACATCTTGCTCCTACTTTAGTATATTTCAGGTTTGAATTTAGCACTGATAACTTGCTTACTTCTAAAGGATATGAGGTATTTTAATATATCAAATAATACAAAATGGACAATGGGCTGATGTAGAGGATTGAATTATGTCCCCCCAAACTCATTGAAGCTTGAATTGTGTCCCCCAAGGTTTATGTATTAGAAACTTAGCCCCCACTATGACTGTTAAGAGGGTGGGAGATCCTGTGATGGTCACTGAAAGGTGGAGCCTTGAAGAGGTGACAGGATTGTAGGACCATGCCTGGTGAATGGACTAAAAATGGTGGTCAGGGTGTGGTTCTGAGGGCTTTAAAAGAAGAGGAGAGTCTGTCTGTCTGTCTGTCTCTCTCTCTGCTTTCTCTGCTTCCACCATTCTGAAGTGTGAGACCCCTGGGTCACTGTTGCCACCACCACATGGACTTTGGACTTCCCAGCCTCAGAAACTGTAAGCAATAAATTTAATTTCTTTATAAATCACCTATGCAGTGAAATCCCAGTTCCAAGTATTTTGTTGTAAGTAACAAAAACAGACTAATACAGCTGAGTGTCTTCTATTTGCTCCTTCAGATCACTTCTCCACCTTTCTTCACTTTGCTTTCTGCCCTGGGAGACTTACTTGGACAGGTTCTTGTGCTGTCTGGTCTCTGTTGGTTCCAACCCAGGGAGGCTGCAACAGGAGATCTGGGATTGAAAGAAGAGAACGTGCTCAGGGCATCCATTCCCCTGACTCCCTCCCGGCAGTGTCTTCTCCAGCTGCCTCTCCCTCACCAAAGGTGACTGCTCTTCTCAAGGCTACCGATTTTACTTGACTTTGCCAGTCAGGGATGTTTTCTCAAATCTTTTTTATTCTTCCAGTCTTTCTGCTGATTACCTTTTACTTTATTTTTTGCTACCATTTACCTCCAAGAGCTCTTATTTTCCTTTTTTTTTTTAAAAAAAAAAAAAGATGACCAGTAAGGGGATCTTAACCCTTGACTTGGTGTTGTCAGCATCACGCTCTCCCAAGTGAGCCACGGGCCGGGCCTCAAGAGCTCTTGGTTTCTGAATGTTCTTTAAGAAAACAAAGAAACAAACAGTATCTGGTTCTTATTTCAGAGATTTCAATAACTTAACTGACTGTAATTAATTACAGGTTATTTCAAGAAGTTTTTTCCTTGTTTCTTCTTTGTTCTTTTGTTTATATTGTTTCTGTCTTTTTTTTTTATGTTAGAGACTTTCTTCAAATGTTTGGGTGGTCCTTTGCTATCCAATCATCATCATCATCATCATCATCGTGTTTCAGAGTGAGACACTAAAAAGCTGAGTAGAAGCTGTGTGTGCTAAGATGGAGCTTGTCCACTGGAAGACTTACTTTACCATCAGGCCATTTCATGGGGCTCAAAAGAGTCAGTGTCTGTAGTTTTTTATCTTGGGCTAGTCATTTTTCTTAGATAAGAGTCTTTCAGCTGGGAGGTTACACACGCTGGCTGCTAATGTTTTGGGGACAGGGAGCCAGAAATTGTAGCATTCAGTATGTCAACTTTTATTAACTCTCCTTTTAAGTCTGGGGGGTCTCTCCTTCCTATTCTTTCTCCCACCATATCAGCTATGTTTGATGTATGTGAGCCCCTATGGTATGACTGCTCCAGAGAGGAAATGCATCTTCTGCTAGGAAGTCATATTATCTTGTTGCATGGGGTCAGGGAGATCAAGATTAATATTCCACTTAACTGTAAAAGACTTTCAAATCCCGTTC
>NW_007740430.1:18113-19928 GCF_000696425.1 Galeopterus variegatus | reverse complement strand
TGCTGTCTGGTCTCTGTTGGTTCCAACCCAGGGAGGCTGCAACAGGAGATCTGGGATTGAAGGAAGAGAACGTACGTGCTCAGGGCATCCATTCCCCCTGACTCCCTCCCGGCAGTATCTTCTCCAGCTGCCTCCCCCTCACCAAAGGTGACTGCGCTTCTCAAGGCTACCGATTTTACTTGACTTTCTTTCTACTGCCCACTCCCGTCTTCCCTTCTTTTCATGCAACTGGGATCCGCTCTTGCTCTGTAAGTGGCGTGGAATACAGCTATGAGCACGCATGAACTTTCAAACAGGAGGTACAGTTTTGAAATCCTGGATGGTTGTAAACAGCTGGAGCTGTGTGCCTCAGGCACTGATGCACTGCAGGGTGGTAAGGGGACTGCAGTTGTTTCCATGGACTTTTTGTTGCCTCTGGGTCCGTGACTGAGGGATCTAACTTACCAATATGTGAATTTGGTGAGTGTGTTTTAATGATTCTTCTTTGACACCCTTATACCTAACAACTAAAGCAAATGAATATGCTTCTAATTTGCTAGCATTAGCTGAGTATTTATTTTTCAGAGTGTAATACTGATGGATGTGACAGACTAAAAAAAGAAAGAGAAGCCTTTAGAGAAAGTATCGGATTCCAATAAGGAAGTTTTCCACCTATTTCTACATACTTTACCCTCTTAGTGGCTGAGAGAGGAGGCTGAATCCACATTGGTTCAAATAAATTATGTTGTGTATGCTGAGATTTTTTTTTTAAGTAATAAAAATGTATTCATTGCAGGGATGGCAGTTATCCCCTTCCAACCTCGAAGGAGGGAACCACACTATAGGAAATCACTGAGAAGTCACACACTGTCCCAACAGCCCTACACTACAGGGAGGAGGAAAGTCATTCCCCTGAAAAAGGAGTGGTCTTCAGTCTCCCTTAATCCAAGCAGGGTTGGGAGGATGGGTGCGGAGGGGACCATCACATGATACTGGGGACAGGTTGGGGGTATGCTTGACCCCTAGCTGGCTCCTCAAAAACTGGAGGAGAAACAGATCCACCTCTTCTGTGGGGGCGGAGTTCTTGGTTACCAGGCTCATTTCTTACCCTTGATGAGGCTGTTACTTCCCTAGGTGAAACTTTCATCCCATAGTTTCAGCACAAGGTTGTCAGCAGTGAGACCGATATGATTCTGTGGTATGATGATCTTCTTGGAGGTGTTCTGGGCTACCTGTATCTTACAAAGTTTGATGCAGCCATGGTTCTTGCTCAGGGCTTTTCCAAGGTGAGCAGGGAGGGGTTAATGGTTCACACAGGTGAGGTCTCAGTCCCTGGCCCCAACCTTACTACCCCACTCCAGTCCTCCTCTGGGTGTCAGATCCAAGGTTGTGCTCAGGTGGCTCATGCTCAGCCCTACTTTGGTCCCCACTTGTGGGCCTCCATGAAGGCTGCTGCCACAACTGCGACAACAGAGCCTGAGATTCTAACGTGATGATATTGAAGCAAATATATCTCTGAATTGGTCTTTAGGCAAAGGTGTGGTAAAAATCTGAGACAATAACATGGGGTCATGGGAAGGTAAAGTCCAAGGTAGCTTAAGTGAGATCAATGGTATAATCTTTATAGAATCATAAATTATTTAAACCAATTTTCAAAATTAGCCTGTGCTTTAAAAATGATTTCATATACCCTTTCTAGTCTATTCAGTATTATACCTGTTTTTTAAAAGTATTACATTTGTAAAAATTTCCCACAAAAATATTTGGCAATTATTAAACTCTAACAGCAAATAAATCATTTTAGGAGAAAAAAGGTTAGTATTAAAATTGGTGATT
>NW_007740430.1:17201-17887 GCF_000696425.1 Galeopterus variegatus | reverse complement strand
TTGGTGATTTTCAATCTGGAAATTGTGAGTTCAGTCATGATAGAAATTTTGGTTTTTAGGGGTGGTATTTAAAGACAAACACCGATGGGAATATACCAGGTAGCTGATATATTATTGTTTGCATGGTTAACTTGCCTGATGATGGGCTAGGAGACTGTATTCACTCCATCAATTTATGAATATAAAACTGCACAGACTAGTTACATAGAGGTTTTTCAATGAAAGAATACATCCAGCAAGGGTTTGAGTGTAGATATCAAGCTCTGTAGGTAACAGGTGTGCTGGAAACGTGTTAATTGATAGACCTGCTAGTGTAAATGCGTGGTGAGAGATCGTGATTACTGTATGCATCATGTTGTGCTGCGGAGGGAATATAGGCTTAAATGCAGCTTCAGAGGGAGCGAGAGNCTGGGATTGAAAGAAGAGAACGTGCTCAGGGCATCCATTCCCCTGACTCCCTCCCGGCAGTATCTTCTCCAGCTGCCTCTCGCTCACCAAAGGTGACTGCTCTTCTCAAGGCTACCGATTTTACTTGACTTTCTTTCTACTGTCCACTCCCATCTTCCCTTCTTTTCATGCAACCGGGATCCGCTCTTGCTCTGTAACTGGCAAGGAATACAGTTATGAGCACATGTGAACTTTCAAACAGGATGTACAATTTTGAAATCCTGGATGGTTGTAAACAG
>NW_007740430.1:14096-14338 GCF_000696425.1 Galeopterus variegatus | reverse complement strand
ATTTAAGGTGTGCAACACGATGTACTGATATACATATACATTGTGAAATGATTACCACAACTGAGCTAATTAACATATCCATTACCTCACATGTTGATACCTTTTGTGTTTTGTGTATGTGTGTGTGTCACTGGTGAGAATATTTAACATCTACTCTCTCAGCAAATCTCAAATATGCACACAGTATTGGTAACTATAGTCACCCTGCTGTACATTAGATCTCCAAAAATTACTTATCCTAC
>NW_007740430.1:11799-12607 GCF_000696425.1 Galeopterus variegatus | reverse complement strand
TTCTTGGTTACCAGGCTCATTTCTTACCCTTGATGAGGCTGTTACTTCCCTAGGTGAAACTGTCATCCCATAGTTTCAGCACAAGGTTGTCAGCAGTGAGACCGATATGATTCTGTGGTATGATGATCTTCTTGGAGGTGTTCTGGGCTGCCTGTATCTTACAAAGTTTGATGCAGCCATGGTTCTTGCTCAGGGCTTTTCCAAGGTGAGCAGGGCTGGGTTAAGGGTTCACACAGGTGAGGTCTCAGTCCCTGGCCCCAACCTTACTACCCCCACTCCAGTCCTCCTCTGGGTGTCAGATCCAAGGTTGTGCTCAGGTGGCTCATGCTCAGCCCTACTTTGGTCCCCCCTTGTGGGCCTCCATGAAGGCTGCTGCCACAACTGCGGCAACAGAGCCTGAGATTCTAATGTGATGATACTGAAGCAAATATATCTCTGAATTGGTCTTTAGGCAAAGGTGTGGTAAAAATCTGAGACAATAACATGGGGTCATGGAAAGGTAAAGTCCAAGGTAGCTTAAGTGAGATCAATGGTAAAATCTTTATAGAATCATAAATTATTTAAATCAATTTCCAAAATTAGCCCGTGCTTTAAAAATGATTTCATATATCCTTTCTAGTCTATTCAGTATCATACCTGTTTTTTAAAAGTATTACATTTATAAAAATTTTCCACAAAAATATTTGGCAATTATTAAACTCTAACAACAAACAAATCATTTTAGGAGAAAAAAGGTTAGTATTAAAATTGGTGATTTTCAATCTGGAAATTGTGAGTTCAGTCATGATAGAAATTTTGGTTTTTAGGG
>NW_007740430.1:5612-6080 GCF_000696425.1 Galeopterus variegatus | reverse complement strand
ACACCTAGGTTGATTCCTATCTTGGCTATTGTGAATAATGCTGCAATAAACATGGGAATGCAGATATCTCTGTGACATACTAATTTCATTTCCTTTGGCTATATACATAGTAGTGTGATTGTGGGATCATTATATTTTTAATTTTTTGAGGAACTTCCATATCGTTTTCCATTATGGCTGTACCAATTTACATTTCTACCAACGGTATACAAGTGTTCCCTTTTCCCCACATCTTCACAAATGCTTATCTTTTGTCTTTTGGTGATAGCCATTCTAACAGCTGTGAGGTGATATCTCTTTTTTTTTTTTTGGCCCCTGGCTGGTATGGTGATCTGAACCCTTGACCTTGGTTTTACAAGGCTGTGCTCTAACCAACTGGCCAGCTTCTGTGAGGTGATATATCATTTTGGCTTTGATTTGTATTTCCCTAATGATTAGTGATGTTGAGCATTTTTTCATATACCTGTT
>NW_007740430.1:2925-3565 GCF_000696425.1 Galeopterus variegatus | reverse complement strand
CTAAATTCATATGTTGAAACTTAATCACCAATATGATAGTATTAAGAAGTGTGCCTTTAGGAGATGATTAATGACCTAGGTATGGAATTAGTAACCTTATTACAAAAGTTAAAAGTAGCACCCTAGTCCCTTTTGCCCTTCCATTTTCTGCCACATGAGGACACAGCATCAAAGTGCCATCCTGGATGCAGAGAGCAAAGTTTCACTAGACACTGAATCTGCTGATACTACAATCATAAACTTCCCAGCCTCCAGAACTATGAGATACGAATTTCTATTATTTATAAATTATCCAGTCTTTGGTATTTTGTTACAGCAGTAGGAATGGAATGAGACAATGGAGCTTTTAGGGTTTTCCATATACAATGTCATGTCATTGCAAACAATGTCAATTTTACTTCTTCCATTTTGATTTGGGTACCTTTACTTCTTTTTCTTGCCTAATTGCTCTGGCTAGGATTACCAGTACTATATTGAATAGAAGTGCTGAGAATGGGTACCTATGCCTTGTTCCTGGTCTTAGAGGAAAAGCTTTAAGATTTTCACCATTGGGTATGATGTTAGCTATGAGCTTGTCACATATGTTGTTTATTATGTTGAGGTACATTCCTTCTATACATAATTTGTTGAGAGTTTTTTT
>NW_007740430.1:0-1062 GCF_000696425.1 Galeopterus variegatus | reverse complement strand
TGGGAGATTTCTCATTACTAATTCAATCTTCTTACTCATTATTGGTCTTTTTAGATTTTCTGTTTCTTTATGACTCAGTCTTGGTAGGTTGTATGTTATCCATTTCTTCTAGGCTATACAATTTGTTGGCATATAATTTTTCCTATTGGTCTCCTATGATCCTTTATATTTCTATAGTATCAGTTATAATATGTCATTTTTTATTTATAATATTATTTATTTGAGTCTTTTTTAAAGTTATTCTTGCTAAAGTTTTGTTAATTTTGTTTATCTTTCAAAAAACCACTCAATTTAATTGATCTTTTCTATTACTTTTCTAGTCTCTATTTTATTTATTTATGCTCTGATCTTTACTAATTTCTTCCTTCTGCTAGCTTTGGGATTAATTTGTTGTTCTTTTTCTAGCTCCCTGAGGTGTAAATTAAGTTGTTTATTTGAGCTCTTTTTTTTTTTTNATAATGTGTTTTCTATTATTGTTGGATGGAATGCTCTATGTATGTCAGTTAGGTCTATTTAGTCTAAAGTGTTGGTCAGGTCTGTTTCGCTATTGACTTCCTGTCTGGATGACCTATCCATTGTTGAAAGTGGGGATATCAAAGTCCTCTACTACTACTATTATTCTCTATTTCTCCCTTCAATTCTGTTAATGTTTACTTTATATACTTAAGTGCTCCAATGTTGGGTGCACATATATTTACAATTATTATATCCTCTTGATAAATTGATCCCTTTATCATTATATAATGACCATCAGTGTCTCTTATTACATTTTTTTACTTAAAGTCTGTGTTGTCTGATATATATATATATATATNTTTTTTTTTTTTCATAATATAGGCATTTGTTGTTATAAACTTTACTTTTAGAACTGCTTTTGCTGCATCACATAAGTTTTGATATGTTGTGTTTCCATTTTCATTTGTTTCAAGATATTTTTTGATTCCCTTTTGACTTCCTCTTTTATTCATTGCATTTCCAGGAGTGTGTTGTTTAATTTCCACATATTTGTGAATTTTCCAATTTTCCTCCTGTTATTGATTTCTAGTTTCATTGTGGTCAGAA
>NW_007740429.1:13757-30164 GCF_000696425.1 Galeopterus variegatus | reverse complement strand
TATTTTTCTTTTCAGACATCATAGTTTTGATCTCTAAAAGTTTGACTTTTATATCTTCCACATTTCTATTAAAAACGTTCAATCTTTCTTCTAGCTTCTTGAACAAATGAAATATAGTTATAATAACTTTTAATATCTTTGCCTACTAATTCTATCATCTGCATCATTTCTGGACAGTTTTAATTGTTTGATTTGTTTTCTGGTCACAGTTGGTCTCTAAGTGATGCTTCTGCTCTACTGACCAAATCAGATCCTCTGGCTTGGACTTTAGTTCACCCTGCCCTGTGGGATCCAGTGACTTGGAGCTGATCATCCACGTTGGGGCCAGCCCTCCAGCTACATTGTCCTTCCAACCAGATCTTTCACACTCCTGGCTTACTTCCATTTCTTCTGCTCAGTCACTATTCTGGATGCAGGATTTCTGGTGACCAAGGCTGTACAAGGTTATGTCAGTCAGTGAAAGGTGATTTTTTTTTCTTTTGCAAACTAACTCAATTTACTTATTTTTCACAAATTAGAAATATTATATCCCCGGATTATAAATATAATGCATTCTTATGTAGGCAACTTGGGAATTTTGGAAAAATATGTATGACAAAATTAAATTTGCCTGTAACTCTAACTACTATTAACATTTTTTATACTTCTCTGTTTGTTTTACATAGTTGACCATAAACTGTGTGTACATTTTATATTCTGCTTATTTTAAATTATCTTTTCCTGTATTACTAAAATATTGTAGTGATTAATGCTATTTCATCATAGAGACATACTATAATTTATGTAACTATTTCCCTATGATAGAACATTTAAGCTTGTTTCCTTTTTAACATTTAAGCTTGTTTCTTTTCTTTTTTTTTTTTTTTTGCTATTATACGATTATAATATTTTTCTGAATTTGGGATTTTTTTTTAGGATAGATTCTCAGAAATGGAATAATAGGAATGAACATTTTCAGGCACTTAAAAACATAATGTCAGCTTGCTTTTCAAAATGGTTATAACAGTGTACACACATTCAATGAGCATATGACATGATCTCTCGTTCCAGCAGATAAATGTTTAAAACTATACAAATTTGTTTGCTAAAGCAAAACAAGAGATAATATTTAATAAATTTGATATTTACCTTGAATTAAGCAGTCAGCTGAGAAATTTTTTTAGGTGGCTGTCTAACTGTAGGAGAAAGTTTTTCTTCTACTTTCAAATCAGTTTTAAAAATTCATTTGCATTTATTTTATAACTACAACCAAGTACATCTTCTCCTTTCATCCTGAGTACTACATTAGCATTAATCTGACGAACACACTGTAGGGTGAACATGTTATATCTTTCTTAATTTGGGTAAGAGGCTCTTTTCATGATTAATGCCCAAAATTCTTTTGGGATCTTCTCAAGCCCAGTGGAAGCCTTTTAATTTATTATTCTATTTGTTTTGTTTATTTAGGATTTATATTTTGCCTACTACTAGACAGAATATGAGGTGATTTATACATAGTAAGATAAAAGGAGTAAGCTAAAGGATACAAAGAATAAAGAAAGGAAAAAAAGTTAATGGAAACTTAAGTTAGTTATCATATCTGGGCAGTGATTTTAAATCAGAGTGTTGTGGCTTTTTTTTTTCACATTAATTTTTCTTGCCCTTGGGCTCTGCAAGCAGTTTGTAAGAAATGAGTGAAACAAGACAGCAACTCAGAGGCTGGGGAGGTTCCTGTTACCTTGATATCAATGTAGGAGGTCCTCTGAGGATGCTGGGATCTTACTTTCTCACTGGAAAATACTCATCTGTCATATTCACATTCTCCCAAGAAACCCCTCAGAGGGCACTCTTGTCATAGAGGACGACTTCTCAGGAGCTCTTGTGGCAGTAGGTGGGCAGCATTTCATAGACAACAGCTGTGGTGCGATGGACAATTTGTCTTTGACTTCAACAAGGGTCCTTTGCACACTGGTGCAGCAGGAAGTGGAAGACTGCGACCCTGCTGTTGTGCTAAGAAGTCATTATCACCAGACAGAGCAGAAGTATGGACTGCAGATAATGGGCCTCTCAGGCTGTCCAGAAATCATTACATGACTGAGGAAGAGGCGGCAACTGTTTTAAATCCCATTAGTGGGGCTGATGGGCTGTCTGGGACAGGATGCCTATACCTGAACCAGCATCTTAGAATAACTTCTCTTTATTAACTCTCTAATGCTGGGAACTGCCATTTCCTAGGCTGTAGCTCCACTATTTTTCCAAAGAGGAGAAGGAAATCGTATTAGGTGCGTCTTATATCATCTCTTTTAATTCTAACAGTCACCATCTGAAGTCGATGTTAACTCCTTTGTGCAGGTGAAAAACCTAAGCTCTGCTCAAGGTCACATTCCTAGTAAGTTATAGAGCGAAGATTTGAACCCAGACTACCTGACTTTAAAGCCCATATTTCTTTTATATACCAGTTGACTTCATAATGGTGTGTGTATGTGGTTGAGGAACAGCAGAATTTTGTATGCATGACTGACCTTCACAGTGGGTGAAACTAATAACTTGGGACTTAGTGCTGAGCATTGAGTCTCACACATTTTTACCAACTTGAAACACCTGCATTTCTCTGTATATACTCCATTTCCAGAATTTATCAATACTTATGCCATTTTCAATCCCTTTTCCCTTTCTAGAAAAAGCTTTCCTTCTTACTCTTTGCTCTGTAACCAAAATACTAGAACTCAGATATGATTAGTTTCATAAACTGATTGCCCCAAATGGCCTAATAAAGCAAGGATGGGGAGGAGCAACGTACATTTTACTCCCTTTAGTTCTACCAGCTAATTTAAATTTTTCCAAGTTTCCTCTGATTTTTCTTAAACCTCAAGGTTGCGGTGTTACAAAATGAAAAATTCTAATTGTGGCTTTTGGGGAATAATTTTTATTTGTTTATATGTCTACAGATTATTATAACACAGGTTTTAAAACATTTTTCAGGAGAGATATTATGACTACAGGATGAGTATTATGATGATGTCTTCTAATAATTTAATTGTGCTTTACATGACACCTCTTAATTGTGAATTACATGACCACTAAAGTGTCCTAATTAATACAATATGTTGAAGGTAGATGTCTTTAAAAAATGTTCACCTTTTTTTCATTATGCTATTTCAGGCATTGAATAATTCATTGCCAAAACATAAAAAAAATCCTCAATAACAAAAACATATTTTTAGCTAAGAACCACCTTTTTTTTTTTTTTTTTAAATCAGACTATCCTCAGGCTTATAAAACTAGATTGTATAAACTTGTTTATCCAGAAGATTTGCCATAGTGCCAATTGCAATGTTTTTGCCACTTTGGTTCCACTTACTTTATAGTGTAGTCACGAGGCCAAAACAAAAATAGTATACAGAAACAATTGACTCTTAAAGAGTCTTTTTCCATATTGTAACCAGTGCTCAGTTATATTTATTCCAGCTGTTTACAGTGCTGTGCTAGTCTATTTAGTAATGTCATAAATTCTTAAGATGTAATGTTAGGAAAAAACTTTTGTGTTATTTGGAAATCATTTGGAGTATTTGAAACTTAGAACTATCCTTCAAACTAGGCTATGTACTGGCATAAAAGAATGTTTTGGGCACAAGGGCAATACACTAGGCAGATGATGGAATCTACATGACTCTTAACAATCTTCACGTGGTTTATGTGTATGTCCCACAGCAAATCTCTCATCCCAGGATAGCTTCTTCCTTGCTAATTGTATTTCCAAGGGGCCTTTCCTCTACCATTAGATTGTTTATCAGTCTACAGATCTTGATTAAATGCCTCATGTATGAGGCACTTATGGTAGTAGTAATAGTTACTTATGGAGAATTCAAAGATGAGGAAGACATATCCCTAACCTTCAATCTGTGGGCATTCTTGAAAGGCTTTAAAGCATGGATAGCATCTCAGTAGTTAGAAACAGAAAAAGTAAACTCCAGGTTGGAGAGATAATATACATTTGACTGGTTGTAGAGTAGTTGCGGTGGGAGTAGGAAGGATAAAATAAACCTCAGAGATGTGGAAGAGATAATGACAGGAATGGGCAACTGCTTAGACACCAACAGAAAAAAAGCACTTGAACTGGAAGTCAGGAGAGTAGGAGTTGTGGTTCCGGGTTTTCTGGGAACTGAGGGTAGAACCTTAAATTGCCTGGGCCTTGTTTTCCTTACCTGTGAAATGATGGGGCTGGAGTCAAAGATGCCTTCAGGCTATAAAATTCTATGATTCTAGACTCAAGGTAGCAGGTCGGCCAAAATGTCCCTGAGAGGATCATACAGGCAGTTTGGCTGGTTAAATTACTACATCACTGTGCATCAGAAATGTGGTGAAATGAGCACAGAACAAAAAGTCAGAAGACGTGCATTTTAGTGTCAGTTCCGCTTGCTAGCTTTGTCACATATGTTCTCTGAGCTCTAGTGTGGTAGGCAGAATTATGTCCCTCCCCCTTACTCCACCCAAGATGTTCATGCCCTAATTGCTGGCACATGTGATATGTTGTGTTATATGGAAAGGGAAATTTGCAGGTGAAATTGTGTTACAAACCTTAAGATAGGGAGATTACCCTGGATTAAACAGCCTTTAAAAGTGGAAGAAGAGGGCAAGAGAGTCAATCATTGATATCTGAGGATGGAAGAAGAGGCAGGAGAGGTTTGAAGTGCGAGAAGGACCTGACCCAATGTTGCTGACTTTGAAGATGGAGGAAGGGAGCCACAAACCAAGGGATGTGAGTGGCCTAGAGAAGCTGGGAATGGCCCTCAGCTGATAGCCAGGAAGGAAACAGGGAACTCAGTCCTAAAACTACAAGACACTGAATTCTGCCAACAACCTGAATGAACAAAGAAATGGATTCTTTGCTAGAGAAAAGATGCAGCCCTGTTGATACCTTGACATTAGCCTGGTGAGACCCATGTCAGAATTCTGACATACATATTGTAAGATCATGGACTTGTGTTGTTTTAAGCTGCTAAATTTCTAGAAATTTGTTATGGCATAAATAGAACACTTACACACCCACTTACCTTCTTTATCTATAAATAATAGTAATGGACTCTCTCTATATATGAGGTTATTATAAGAATCAATAGAGATAACAAATGACATCAGTAGGAATGACAGGTAAGAACCTCTGAAAATCCACTCCTCCATAAAAGCAATGAAAATATGAACAAAAGATGTCAAAATCAATTATTCAAAGCTCTTGAAATTAAAGGCATACAACAATCCAAGAAGTATTCAAGAAATATAGCTGCCTCTTGGTCACAACATTGAACTTTGTGGTATTTTAATTTGCCCTGTTTCCATCTCCCTCTTCCCAGCTCTGTAGTAGTCTTAAAAATCAAACAAAATATTTACCACAAAAGAAGTTAGAAATGGATGAACAGAGGAACAAAAAAGACATAAAACATATGGAAAACAAAAAGCAAAATGGCAGATGTAAATCCGACTTTATCAGTAACTACATTAAATGTAAATGATTAAATAGTCCAATAAAAAGAGATTGGCAAAATGAATAAAAATACATGATTTAACTATATATTGTTTCCAAGAGATATTCTTCAGATTAAAGGACACAGATGGATTAAATAAGAGGATAGAAAAAGATATACCACTAAATGTAAATGATTAAATAGTCCAATAAAAAGAGATTGGCAAAATGAATAAAAATACATGACTTAACTATATATTGTTTCCAAGAGATATTCTTCAGATTAAAGGACACAGATGGATTAAATAAGAGGATAGAAAAAGATATACCACGCAAATAGTAACCAAAAGAGAGCTGTAGTGGCTATACTAATAGAAGATGAAATAGACTTTAAGAAAAAAATTGTTACCAGAGACAAAGAAAAAAGACTCTATAATGACAAAAGGATCAACAGAGCAAGAAAATGAATATAACAATTATAGACATATATGCACCTAACAAAGGAGCACCAAAATACATGAAGAAAAAAGTGATGGAATTGAAGAGAGAAATAAATTACACAATACTAATGAGTAGAAAACCAGAGAGAAGATGAACAAGGAAATAGAAGACTTGAATGACATCATAAATCATCTAGACCTAGCACTATTGAACTGCACCCAACAATAGCAAAATGCCCATTCTTCTCTAGTGCATATGGAATATTATCTAAGATAGACAATATATATATAAAACAAATATCAATAAATTTAAAGGGACTGATATCATATAAAGTATGTTCTCTGACAATAATGGAATTAACTTAGAAATAAATAAAAAAAAGAAATATTGAGGCAGCCCCCACTGTGCAACAGAAGGCAGAAGCACACCCAGGAACATAGGCAGGAGACGAGGATAGCCATAATCACCCAGCAGAAGGCAGAAGCACTCCCAGGGTCCTAGGCAGGAGGTGAGGGCAGCCTCTACCACCCGGCAGAAGGAAGGAGCATACTCAGGATCCTAGGCAAGAGCTGAGGGCAGCCCCATTTCCTGGAAGAAGGCAGGAACATACCGCAAACACAACTTCCGCATAGGTGCTCCACCACAGCTACTGCCACAGAAACTGCTGCCAAAAGGGTAGCTTGCCACCACAGTAGTAGTCGCAGCCACTGTTCAGGAAGCCCACTACCCACTTGACTGCCCCAGTGGGTGCCAGAAAAATAAGAAGAAATCTCTCTCCTCAAAGCCCACTCCAAAGTAATAGAAGAAGCAACTGCTCTACCAGATGACCAGACACCAACACAAGGATACTAGAAATATGAAAAATCAGGAAAATATGACAACACCAAATGAATACAGTAATTCTCAAGTACCAGACCCCACATAGCAGGAAACCCTTGAAATAATTGAAAAGGAATTTAAAGCAACATTCTCAAGGAAACTCAATGAGATTCAAGAACACTCAGAAAATATAACAAAACAAGAAAAAGCATCTAGGATATGTGGAGGAAAATTTACAGACAATAGTGCCTTAAAAAAGAAAGTAGCAGAGCTACTGAAACTGAAGGATTCATTCAACAAAATAAAAAACACAACTAAGAGCTTAAAGAGAATGTTAGAGTAAACAGAAGAAAGAATTTCTGATCTCAAAGATAGTCTTTTTGAAATAACCCAGGTGGCCAAAAAAATAAAAAGGAAAAAAAATGGGTCCAAGAAGGAAACCAAAACAGGAAAACAAAAAATTTCTTGAAGCTAATGAAAATAAAACACATCATATCAAAACCTGTGAGATACTGCAAAAGCAATACTAGGAGGGAGTTCAATTGCAATAAATGCTTACATCAAAAGAATAGAAAGATTTCAAGTAAACAATAGCACCACGCCTCAGAAGGTCAAGAATAATCCAACTCCCAAATTAGTAGATGCAAAGAAATAATTAAGATCAGAGCAGAAATAAATTAAATAGAGACCTAAAAAATGCTACAAAAGATCAATGAAACAAACATTTGTTTTACAAGAAGATTAACCAAATAGATAAATTATTACCTAGGCTATTGAACAAAAGAAGAGAGAAAACCCAAATAACAAAAACCAGAAATGAAAAAGGAGACATTACAACTGACCACAGAAATACAAAGAATCATTAGAGACTATTATAAACAACCATATGCCAACAAATTTGAAAACCTGGAGGAAATGAATAAATTTTTGGACACATACAAACTACCAAAACTGAATGAAGAAGACACAGAAAACCTGAACAGACTAATAACTAGCAACGAGATTGAAGCAACATTCATCAGGCTCCCAACAAAGAAAAGCCCAGTACTGGATGGCTTTACTGCTGAATTCTACCAAACATTTAAAGAGGAATTAATACCAATTCTCTTCAAACTATTCCAAAAAATTGAAACAGAGGACATTCTCCCAAACTCATTCTATGAGGCTGGCATCACCCTGATAATAAAACCAGGCAAAGGATACAACAAAAAAGGAAAACTACAGGCCAATATATTTGATGAACACAGATGGAAAAATCCTCAACAAAATATCAGCAATCAGAATACAGTGACACATCAAAAAAATGATACACTACGATCAAGTGGGATTCATCCCAGGGATTCAAGGATGGTTTAATATACACAAGTCAGTAAATGTGATACATCACATCAACAAAATCAAGGACAAAAACTATATGATCATCTCAGTAGATGCAGAAAGAACATTTGACAAAATTCAACATCCCTTCATGATAAAGACTCTCTGCAAATTAGGTATAGAAGGGAAGCGTGTTAACACAGTAACAACCATGTATTACAACCCACCACAATATTATCCTGAATGGGGAAAAGCTTTCAGAACAAAAAATATTAAGAACAGGAACAAGACAAGGTTGTCCACTATCACCACGTCTACTTAACATAGTATTGGAAGTACTAGCCAGAGCAATCAAGTAAGAGAAAGAAATAAAGGGCATCTGGATTGGAAAAGATGAAGAAAAGCTGTGCCTGTTTGCAGATGATATGGTCCTACTTATTGAAAAACCTAAAGACTATCAAAAATCTCTTAGAGCTAATAAACAATTTCAGAAAGTTGCAGGATACAAAATCAACATGCAAAAATCAGTAGCATTTTATACTCCAACAACAAACTAGCAGAAAAAGAAATCAAGAGGGCCGAGCCCATGGTGCACTTGGGAGAGTGTGGTGCTGGGAGTGCAGAGCTTCCGCTGCGGGTTCGGATCCTATATAGGGATGGCCGGTGCGCTCATTGGCTGTGCACGGTGTGGCTGGTCTCAAAAAGGGGAAAAAAAAAAAAAAAAAAAAAAAAAAAGAAAAAAAAAGAAAAGAAAAAAGAAAAAAAAGAAAAAGATATCAAGAAAGTGAGCCCATTTACAATAGTCACTAAAAAAATAAAATACCCAGGAATCGATTTAAACAAGGAGGTGAAAGATCTCTATAATGAGAACTATAAACCACTACTGAAAGAGATTAAGGAAGACATGAGAGATGGAAAGACATTCCGTGTTCTTGGATTGGAGAATTAACATTGTGAAAATGTCCATCCTACCCAAAGTGATCTACAGACTCAATGCAATCCCTATCAAAATACTGATGACATTCTTCACAGAAATAGAAAAACCAATCCTAACATTCATATGGAAAAACAAAAGACCCTGAATAGCCCAGTAAAATCAAGCCAAAAAAAAAAAAAAAAAGACCAGGCATAATACTACCTGACTTCAAATTATACTACAAAATTATAGTAACCAGAAAAGCATGATATTGGCATACAAACCAGACACTGGGACCAATGGAACAGAATAGAGAACTCAGAAATCAACCCACATACTTACAGCCAACTGATATTTGACAAGGTCAACAGGAGCATACACTTTAAAAATGGTGCAGAGAAAACTGGACATCCATATGTAGAAGAATGAAACTAGACCTGTACCTCTCACCATGTACTAAAGGCAACTCAAAATTAATAAAATGCTTATATATAAGACCCAAAATTATAAAACTACTAAAAGAAAACATAGGGGAAACAATTCAGGAAGTAAGACTGTGCAAGCACTTTATGAATTAGGCCCCCAAATCACAAGCAACAAAAGGAAAAACAAACAAGTGGGATTACATCAAACTAAAATCCTTCTGCACAGCAGAAGAAACAGTTAACAGAGTGAAAAGACAGCCTACAGAATGGGAGAAAATATTCACAAACTATGCATCCAAAAAGGTATTAATATCCAGAATATACAAGGAACTCAATAAATTTAACAGTAAAAAAACAAATATCCTGATTAAAAAATAGGCTAAGGAGCTGAATAGGAATTTCTCAAAGGAAGATATACAAATGGCCAACAGACACATGAAAAAATGCTCAACATCACTAAGCATCAGGGAAATGCAAATCAAAACCTCTTTGAGATATCATCCCACCACCCCAGCTAGGCTGGCCATTATCCAAAAGACAGAGAATAACACATGCTAGTGAGGATGTGGAGAAAGGGGAACCCTCCTACACTGTTGGTGGGACTGTAAATTAGTGCAGCCTTCATGCAAAACAATATGGAGGTTTCTCAAACAACTACAGATATAACTTCCACACGATCCATCAATCCCACAGCTGGGTGGATTCCATTTCCAAAGGAATAGAAATCATCATGTCAAAGGGATACCTGCACTCCCATGTTTATTGCAGCTTTATTTATAATAGCTAAAAGTTGGAACCAACCTACATGTCCCCCAACGGATGACCAGATAAGGAAAATGTGGTGTGTATATACACAATGGAATACTACTATTCCATAATGAAAAATGAAACACTGATATTTGTAGCAACATGGATGAACTTAGAGAAAATTATGTTAAGTGAAATTAGGCACAGAAAGAGAAATACTGCATGTCCTCACTTGTAAGTGGGAGCTGAAAAACAACAAAAACAACAAATAAATAAATAAAGATACAATAATCACAATAACTTCTTGAACTTTCAAAAGGAGGGAATGGACCTGAGACCAGCCACCAGAGGTGGGAAAGGGAGAGCAAGAATGGGGTGTAGCCAGAAATTGGTAAAGGGACACAAAAGAATGATTACATTGTGCAATGATAAATACAGTAATAAAAAAATTTTTAAAAAGAGAGACCTTGGGAAATTCACAAATACATGGAAGTCAAACAACACACTCCTAAATAATCAATGGGTGAGAGAAGAAATCATCAGAGAAATTATAAAATACTCTGAGAGGATGAAAACAAAATACAACATAAAACTTACAGGACGCAGATGAATTAGTGTTTAGAGAGAAATTTATAGCTCTAAATGCTTATATTAACAAAAAAGAAAATTCTCAAATCAATAACCTAACTTTTCACCTTACAAAACTAGACTTAAAGAGCAAACTAAAACCAATACAAACATAAAAAAGGAAATAGTAGAGTAGAAATAAAAAAGAGAAAAACAATAGAGAAAATCAACAAAATCAGAAGTTGGTTCTTTGAAAAGATCAACAAAATTGACATATATTGAGATTGAGTCACCAAGAAAAAGAGAAGGCTCTGATGACTAAAATAAAGAATGAAAGAGGGGATAACATTACCAACCTTACAGAAATAAAAAGATTGTAAGGGAATACTATGGATATTTATATGCCAATAAATATGATAGACAAGATGAAATATATGTATTTAACCAAAAGAGTTGGGTGTATTTATATACACAAGAGAATTGAAAACATGCCCACACAAAAACTTGTCCATGAGTAATCATTGCAGCATTATTCATAGTAGCTGAAATTTAGGAACAACACAAATGTTTACCAATTGATGAATGTATAAACAAAATATGGTATATTCATACAATGGAATATCATTCAGCCAAAAAAAGGAATGTTGTAATGTGATGTGCAATGACATGGATGAACCTTGAAAGCATCATGCTAAGTGAAAGAAACCAGTACAAAAGGCCACATATTTTATGATCCCATTTATATGAAGTGTCTAGAATAGGTAAATCCATAGACACTGGAAGTAGGTTAGTAATTGATGAGATGAGAGATGGGGAGGACTGCTAATTGGTTTCTTTTTGGGGTGATGAAAATATTCTAGAATTAGGCAGTGGTGAGGATTTGTAGTAGTTTCATAGGGCTGCCATACAGATAACCACAAATTGAGTGGCTTAAAACAACAGGAACTTATTCTCTCGCAGTTCTGGAGGCCAGAAGTTTGAAATCAAGATGTTGGCAGGGTTGGTTCATTCTGTTGAGGCTCTGAGGGAAAGTCCATTCACTGCCTCTCTCCTAGCTTCTGATGGCTCCCAGAAATTCCTGGCATTCCTTGGCTTGTAGAGACACCATTCCAATCTCTGACTCCATCTTCACATCACCCTCTCCTCTGTGTTTTTTCTCCTTTGTGTTTTCTACTCTTCTCATAAGAACACTTGTCATTGGATTTAGGGCCTGCTAGATAATTAAGGATGAATTTATCCTGTGATCCTCAACTTAATTACATCTGCAGTGACGCTTTTTCAAAATAAGTTCACATTCACAGGTTCCCGGTAAATGTGTCTTTTGGAAGCCCACCATTCAATGCACTACAGAGCTGGACAACTTTGTGAATATACTAAAATCACTGAATTGTACATTTTAAAAGGATGAAATTCATGGTAAGTGAATTATATTTCAATAAAAAATAGAAACCATGGAAATACTTTCACAATATCTGTATAAAGGACAATGATTAAAGATCTATTATGGCAGGTTTAAAAAATTTAAGAATTATCATCATTAATCTTTAATATATCAAGGTTATAAAGAAGATGGTAACTCTACAAGAAATACTTTAGAAAATATTTTCTTCTTTTCATTGTCATACGCAGCCATATTTGTTTTGAGATTTTTTTGATGGATGTAAATAAAGGTAGATGCATCTATAAGCAGTTACTGGTCTTTTCCTCCATCTTTAACTTTTTTTTGCACATGTACTGTATGTAGGCTACAAAGTAAAAAACAAGTTAATTTTCAGGTAGCTATTATCCACCAGTATTCACTTGAATGTTCTAGAGTTTAATTTCTCATCAACTTTCTTATTAGTGCAAGTGTATCTCACATCATTTACTATTTGATGGCACTTATGTGTGATGTGATTTAAGATGAAAGTATTTATTGACTTGAAAGAACAAAATAAAAGATCAGTACTCATAATTTCAGAAGTAGCCCAGAGAATAAATGAATCAAGTTTTAGATTCTTCTTTTAGAACCAGCACAGAAATTGAGGCTTTCTTCAAAAGACTTGGATCCTGATGATATGTACATTGTTTCATTCTGTTTTCATGCAATTTCAATCACCTTTTACTCAGAAGACATTAACATAGAAGCTAGCTAGAGAAAGAAGTTACATATGTTAATATATTGCCTCAGTATTTGTTAATATGTGCAAAGCACTGGTTTATTTTGAACAATTTGGTTTTCTTCCCCTACAAATAACAAAGGTGGGTTCTCATCTGTATGAGCGATGACCCAAATACATGCTTATCTTTTTGCTATGAATTCTATGTCAGTGGTGCATTACTTCCTTATCCATTGAAAAGTGTTGATTTTTTGGCTTTATTTGTAATGAGTGAATTATTTTCAGTTACTTTTCATTGCAGATAAAATAATTTCCTCCAATTTTGTTGATTGTCTTACTAGAACTTTGCTATTTACATTAGATCTCTCTCACATCCCATTCTTCATGCTATTAGATGCTATTATTTAATTTTTATTTTTTATTTATTTTTACTGAAGCATAATTGATCTTACATCTTTGTAGGGTACAGAGTTGAATATCAATACCTGTGTACAATGTGTAATGATCCAATCAGGATAATTAGCATATTCATCATTACAAAACAATCATTTCATTGTGCTGAGGACACTCAATTAGCTTTCTTCTAGCCATTTGAAGACACGCAGTAAGTTAATGTTAATTATAGCGTCTAGCTCAACTATAAATCAATAGAACCTTTTTCTAACTATTTTGTGTCCATTAACTAATTGCTCAATATCCCCTCCCCCTCTCCCTTTCCCACCTCTAGTAACCACAGTTCTCTTCTCTCCTTCTGAAAGTTCAACATGTTATGGTGATTGTTTCCTTCCTTCCTTCCTTCCTTCCTTCCTTCCTTCCTTCCTTCCTTCCTTCCTTTTTTAGCACCCACTTATGAGTGAGGAGATGGAGTATTTCTCTTTCTGTGTCTGGCTTATTTCACTTAACACAATTTTCTCCAAGCTCATCCATGTTGCTGCAAATGGCAGAATTTCATTCTTTTTTATTCCTGAGTAGTATTCCATGGTGTATATATACCACAATTTCCTTATGCAGTCATCCATCAATAGACATTTAGGCTGGTTCCATATTCTGGCTAATGTAAATAGAGGTGCACTTAACATGGGAGTGCAGGTATGTCTTCCACATGATGATTTCCATTCCTTTGAGTATATACCCAGAGTGAGATTGTTGGATCATATGCCAGTTCTATCTGTAGTTGTTCCAGAAACTTCCATACTATTTTCCATAATGGCTGTACTATTTTACAGTCCCACCAACAGTGTAAGAGGGTCCTCTGTCTCCACATTGTAGCCAGCATTTGTTATCCACAGTCTTTTTAATATTGGCCAGTCTAATTGGGGTTAGATGATATCCCAATGTGGTTTTAATTTGCAATTCCCTGATGTTGAGCATTTTTTCATGTACCTTTGGCCATTTGTATTTCTTCTTTTGAAAAATGTCTACTCATCTCCTTTGCCCATTTTAAAATTGTATTCTTTGTTTTATTACTGTGAAGTTGTTTGAGCTCCTTATATATTCTGGATATAAATCCCTTGTCGGATGTATAGTTTGTGAATATTTTCTCCCACTCCATAGGTTGTCTTTCTGCTCTGTTGACTGTTTCCTTTACTGTGCAGAAACGTTTTAGTTTGATATAATCCCAGTTGTTTATTTTTTCTTTTTTTTTGCTTGTGATTTTGGGGTCTTATTCATAAAGTCTTTGCCCCGTCCTACTTTCTGAAGTGTTTCCCCTAGTTTTCTTCTAATAATTTTTTGGATTTGAGTCTTACACTTAAGCCTTTAATCCATTTTGAGTTGATTTTGGTATATGGTGAGAGGTACAGGTCTAGTTTCATTCTTCTGCATATAGATGTCCAATTTTCCCGACACCATTTATTGAAGAAGCAGTCTTTTCCCCAATGTATATTCTTGTTGCCTTAGTCAAAGATCACTCGGCTGTAAGTATGTGGGTTGATTTCTGGGATCTCTGTTCTGTTCCATTAGTCTGAGTGTCTGTTTTTATGCCAGTAGCGTGCTGTTTTGGTTACAATAGCTTTGTAGTATAATTTGGAGTCACGTAGTGTTATGCCTCTGGCTTTATTACCTTTTTTGCTCAGGATTGCTTTGGCTATGCATGATCTTTTGTTGTTCCATGTGAATATAAGGATTGTCTTTTCTATTTCCATGAAGAATGTCATTGGTATTTTCATGGGGATTGAGTTGAATCTGTAGATCACTTTGGGTAGGATGGACATTTCACAATGTTATTCTTCCTATCAAAGAGCATGGAATGTCTTTCCCATTTTGTGTCCTCTTTAATTTCTTTCAGTACTGTTTTGTAATTCTCATTGCAGAGATATTTCACCTCCCTGGTTAAATTCATTCCCAGGTATTTTATTATTTTTTTTGTTGACTATTGCAAATGGGCTTGTTTTCTTGATTTTGTTTTCTGCTAGATCATTATTGGAGTATGAAAGTGGTACTGTTTTTGGATGTTGATTTTGTATCCCACAACATTGCTGAAATTATTAATCAGCTCTAAGAGTTTTTTGGTGGAGTCTTTAGGACTTTCTATATACAGGATCATCTGCAAACAGAGACTTCATCCTTTCCAACCTGGGTGCTCTTGATTTCCTTCTCTTGCCTGATTGCTCTGGCTAGTACTTCCAGTACTATGTTAAATAGGAGTGATGTGAGTGGGTATCCTTGTCTTGTTCCATCTTTTCCCCATTTAGGATGATATTAGCAGTGGGTTTATTGTATATGATGTTTATTGTTTTGAGATAATTTCCTTCTGTACCTATTTTGTTGGGGGCCTTTGTTGTGAACAAATGTTGAGTTTTATCAAATGCTTTTACTGCATCTTTTGAGATAATCATATGGTTTTTGTCCCTGATTTTATTGATGTGGTGTATCACATTTATTGATTTGCATATGATGAATAATCCTTGCATCCCTGGGATGAATCATACTTGATCATAGCATATAACTTTTTTCATGTGTTCCTGAATTCTGATTACTAATATTTTGTTGAGAATTTTTGCATTTATGTTCATCAAGGATATTGACCTGTAGTTTTTTTTTGGTTGTATCTTTGGTTTTGGTAACAGCGTGATGTTGGCCTGAAAGAATGAATTTCACAGAGTGGCCTCTGTTTCAATTTTTTGTAGTAGTTTGAAGAGGATTGATATTAATTCCTCTTTAAAGTTTTGATAGAATTCATCAGTAAAGCCATCTGGTCCTGGGCCTTTCTTTGTTGGAAGATTGCTGATTATTGCTTCAGTCTCATTGCAAGTTATTGGTCTGTTCGGGTTTTCGATTTCTTCTTAGTTCCATCATGGTAGTTTGTATGTATCAAAAAATGTATTCATTTCCTCCAGATTTTCATATTTTTTAGCATATAGTTGTTTATAATAGTCTCTAATGATTCTTTGTAGTTCTGTGGTATCAGTTGTTTTTAGACGGTTTTGTTTTTGTTTTTTTGGCAGCTGGCCTATATGGGGTGAGCTGCCAAAAGAACCCTTTACTGTGGTGTTACAAACACCATGCTCTAACCAATTGAACTAACAGGCCAGCACTTTGTGGTATCAGTTGTAATGTCTCCTTTTTCATTTCTGATTTTTGTTTTTTGGGTCTTCTCTCTCTCTCTCTCTCTCTCTCTCTCTCTCTCTCTCTCTC
>NW_007740429.1:0-12804 GCF_000696425.1 Galeopterus variegatus | reverse complement strand
TGTTATTGGCCTGTTCAGGTTTTCTATATCTTCTTGGTTTAGTTTTGGAAGCTTGTATGAGTCCAGAAATTTATCCATTTCCTCCAGATTTTCATATTTTTTAGCATATAGTTGTTTATAATAGTCTCTAATGATTCTTTGTAGTTCTGTGGTATCAGTTGTTTTTAGACGGTTTTGTTTTTGTTTTTTTGGCAGCTGGCCTATATGGGGTGAGCTGCCAAAAGAACCCTTTACTGTGGTGTTACAAACACCATGCTCTAACCAATTGAACTAACAGGCCAGCACTTTGTGGTATCAGTTGTAATGTCTCCTTTTTCATTTCTGATTTTTGTTTTTTGGGTCTTCTCTCTCTCTCTCTCTCTCTCTCTCTCTCTCTGGTTAACCTATGTAATGGTTATTCTATTTCATTTATCTTTTCAAAAGCCAACTTTTTGTTTCATTGATCTTTTGTATTTGGGTCTCCTTGCCTAGGATCCTGGGCATGCTCTTTTGCCTGCTTCTGGATGGAGGGGCAATCTATGTCTTTTGAATGCGGAGTTTAATCCATTTTTGTGTAGGGTTTTTATTGACAGGTATTATCTTACTCCTGGCATTTTAATGCTTTTTGATTAGATATTTTAAAAATATTTTGTTCCTTCTTCCCCTTTTATTATTCAGCTTTGATGTTTGTTGGTTTTTTGAGGTGGTATGATTTCATTTCTCTTTCTCATTTGCATTTTTGTTTAACAGTGGGCTTTGTTCTTTCTTGTGTATTTATAATAGTGATTATTGTTTTTTGGATTTTAGATTTAGGACTCCCTTGAGAATTTCTTGCCGGGTTGGTTGTGTGGTGGTGAACTCCCGCAGTTTTTGTTTATCTGGAAAATACATTATTTCTCCTTCATTTCTGAAGGATAGCCTTGCTGGGTACAGAATTCTTGTTTGGCAATTTTTTTCTTTTAGTATTTTAAATATATCATCCCATTTTCTTCTGGCCTGTAGAGTTTCAGTTGAGAAGTCTGCTGTTAGTCTGATAGGGGCTCCCTTATAGATGACTTGACACTTTTCTCCTGTATCTTTAAAGATTCTCTCTTTGTCTTTGAGCTTTGCCAGTTTGACTATAATGAATCTCAGAGAGGATCTTTTTGGATTTAATCTGTTGGGGATGTTTGAACCTCTTAGATCTGATGGTCTGTATCTCTCCTATACCTGGGAAGTTTTCTGCTATTATCTCATTGAATACGTTTTCAATGCCTTTTCCTTTTCCCTCCCATTCTGGAACACCCATGATTCAGATGTTTGTGTGCTTCAGGCTGTCTGCTAAATCTCCTAGATTTTCTTCTTGTTTAATTCTTTTTTTTTTTTGTTTCTTTTTGTCTGCCTGGGTTATTTCTAAAAGACCATCTTCAAGATCAGAAATTCTTTCTCCTGCTTGGTCTAGTCTGCAGTTTAAGCTCTCAGTTGTGTTTCTTATTTCATTGAATGAATCTTTCAGCTCCACAAGCTCTGCTACATTCTTTTCAGGACATTAATCTCTTTGTACATTTCCTCCTTTGGATCTGGTGTACTTTTTCTCATTTTTTTATGTTGTCTAATTGAGTCTTCTTGTTGAGTTTCCTTAAGGTTGTTGCTCAAAATTCCTTTTCAGTCATTTCAAGGACTTATCACTCTAGCAACCCTCGGTGCTGCTCCCGCGCCTCGCTCAGCCAGTGAGCGGGAGCCGGTCTGTACGTGGGATCCGAACCCTCGGACGGGAGCGCTGCCGCGCTTCCCAAGCAGTGCACTATCCAGTGCGCCACCGGGCCGGCCCTTCAATAAAAAGGGAGCGCTGCCGCGCTTCCCAAGCAGCGCACTATCCAGTGCGCCACCGGGCCGGCCCTTCAATAAAAAGCTTTGAGCTTAGGATGATATTGGTGGTGTGTTTGTCCTACATGGCTTTTATTGTGTTAAGATGCTTTCCTCCTATACCAATTTTGTTGAGAGTCTTTATCAAGAAGGGATGTTGAATTTTGTTAAATGCTTTTTCTGCATATATTGAAATAATCATATGGTTTTTGTCCTTTATGTTGTGGTAGGTTACATTTACTGATGTACATATGTTGAAACTTCCTTGCATCCCTTGGATAAATCCCCCTTGCACAAGATGTATAATACTTTTGATGTGCTATTGTATTCTGTTTGCTAATATTTTGTGGAGAATTTATGCACCAATGTTCGTCAAGAATATTGGCCTTTAATTTTCTTTTTTTATTGTGTTTTTGTCTGGTTTTGGTATGAGGGCTATGCTGGCCTGATAGAATGAGTTTGGGAGAACGGCCTATGCTTCAAGTTTTTGGAATAGTTTGTAAAGGATTGGTATTAATTCTTCTTTAAAGGTTTGGTAGAATTCATCAGGAAAGCTATCTGGTCCTGGGCTTTTCTTTGTTGGGAGATCATTGATTAATGATTCAGTCTGATTCTAGTTATTGGTCTGTTCAGGTTTTCTGTTTTTTCTTGTTTAGAGTTGGTAGTTTGTATGTGTACAGAAATTTATCTATTTCTTCCAGAATTTCAAATTTGTTGGCCTATTGTTAATAATAGTCTCTAATGATTCTTTGTATTTCTGTGGTATTGGTTGTAATGTCTCCTATTTCATTTCTGATTTTTGTTATTTGTGTCTTTTTTTTAATGAAGCCTAACTAATATTTTGTCTATTTTGCTTATCTTCTCAAGAAACCTACCTTTTGTTTCATTGATCCTTTGCATTGCTTTTTTTGTCTCTATTTTATTTAGTTCTGCCCTGACGTTAATTATTTCTTTCTATCTACTAATTTTGGGATTGGATTGTTCTTGTTTTTCTAATTCTTTGAGAAGTAATGTTAGGTTGTTTATTTGAAGTCTTTCTATTCTTTTGATGTAAGCCTTTATTTCAATTAACTTCCTTCTTAGTACAGCTTTTGCAGTATCCAACAGGTTTTTGTATGATGTGTCTATATTTTCATGAAATTTGTCATTAGTTTCAAAAATTTTTTGAGTTCCTGTTAATTTCTTCTTGGACTCATAGATCATTCAGGAGCATGTTGTGTAATTTTCATACATTCATATAGTTTCCAAAGTTTTGGTTGTTATTGACTCCTAGTTTTAATCTGTTGTGATCTGCAAAGATACTTGAAATGATTTCAATTTTTTAAAAGTTTTTTGGGACTTGATTTGTGACCTATCATTTGGTCTATCCTGGACAATGATCCATATGCTGGTGAGAAGCATGTATATTCTGTAGTTGTTGGATCAAATGTTTTGTAGATGTCTGTCTAGTCCAATTGGTATAAAATGTGGTTTAAGTCATGTGTTTCTCTGTTGATTTATTGCATAGATGACCAGTCCAATGTTTAGAGAGGAGTGTGAGGTCTCCAACTATTATTGTTTTGGGGTTCTATATCTCTCTTATGTCTAATAATATTTGGTTTATATATCTAAGTGCTCCATTGTTGGGCACATATATATTTATGATATATCCTCTTTCTGGGTAGATTCATTTATCAGTATATAATGAATTTCTTTGTCTCTTTTTTAGTTTTTGATTTAAAGTCTACTTTATCTGTTATAAGAATAGTTACTCATGCTTGTTTCTGATTTACATTTGTGTGGTATCTTTTTCCATTCCTTCACTATTATTCTGTGTGAGTCTTTACATGTGAAGTGAGTTTCTTGTAGCCTGCATATAGTTGGGTCTTTTTTATTTTTTAATCCATCCAACTAGTCTGTTTATTTTGAGTGGGGAATTTAATCCATTTACACTTAGGGTCGTTATTGAAATGTATTGTCTTACTTCTAGCATTTTATTGATTTTTGTATGTTTTTAAAATATATCATTTAATCCATCCAACTAGTCTGTTTATTTTGAGTGGGGAATTTAATCCATTTACACTTAGGGTAGTTATTGAAATGTATTGTCTTACTTCTAGCATTTTATTGATTTTTGTATGTTTTTAAAATATATCATTTGTTCCTTTCTTTCCCTTTCTCCTTTGCATATCTTCTTTACCAGTGGGTAGAAAAATAGCTTTGCTGAGGATAGTATTCTTGGCTGCAAGTTTTCTTTTTCTTTTAGCACTTTGAATAGATCACTTTATTCTCTCCTGGTTTATAAGGTTTCTGCTAAGAGATCTGCTATTAGTTTGATGGGGACTCCCTTGTAGGTGACTTGACATTTTTCTCTCACTCTTGTTAGGATTCTTTCTTTGTCTTTGACATTTGACTGCTTGACTATAATGTGTCTTGGGGAGGACCTTTTTGGATTAAATCTGTTTGTGGATTTTTGAGCCTCTTGGACTGGGAGTCCATATCTCTCCCAATACCTGTGAAATTTTCAGCCATTATTTCATTTAATAGGATTTTGATGCCTTTTTCTTTCTCCTACACTTCTGGAACACCTGCAATTTGTGTGCTTGTATACTTAGGGTTGTCTAATTACTCTCATAGGTTTTCTTTATTTAAAAAATTGTTATTATTTTTGTCTGCCTGTGTTATTTCAAAAAGCCTGTCTTTGAAATCAGAAATTCTTTCTTCTGCTTCCTGTAGCCTGTTATTTAAACTCTCAATTGTATTTTTAATTTTGTCAAATGAATCCTTCAGTTTCCAGAGTTCTTCTGCATTCTTTTTAAAGGTATCTATCTCTGTATGATTCCCAGATCCCAGATTGTTTTGCTCATTTCATTGTGTCATCCATCTGATTCTTCTTGTATTTCATTAAGTTTCCTTATGATTGTTGCTTGGAATTCCTTTTCAGTCATCTCACAGCTTTTTTGTTGTTTGGGGTCTGGTAGCAGAGAATTATTCCCCAGACTGAAAAACAATGGTAAGGCAGCAATTTATCTTAGACACAGCATTAAAGTTCTGCAGTAAATTTCCCCCAATCTGGGAATTAATGTCAAGACAGGAAATTAGTTCCAGTGCAGTGTTTTAGTGGTAGTGGTTGTCATTACTCTACCAAAAAATGGAAAAGAGTCACAAATCAGAGACAATGTTCTGACATTGAGCAGTAGTCATCTAACACCACCAAAGAACACCCACAAAACCAGATAGATGTAGTTGTCTCCTCAAATGCTCAGGCATCAATGTAAAGACACAAAGATTGCAACAAAGTGCAAGTAATGGACCCTAAAGAACAGCAGATATATGAAATGTCTGACAGAGAATTAAGAATAATGATATTAAAGATGTCCAGGGAGTCACAAGAAAATACAGATAAAAAATTAAATGCTATTTGGAAAACAGTTCAGGAGCAGAATGGGAAACCTGAAAAAGAAATATGTTCAATTAAAAAAAAAATGAAATAGGGTTGGCCCCATGGCTCATTAAGGAGAGAGTGCGGTGCTGGTAGCACCTAGGCCACGGGTTCAGATCCTATATAGGGATGGCTGGTGCACTCACTGACTGAGCATGGCACAGACAACACCGTGCTGAGGGATTGCGATCCCCTTTCTGGTCAAAAAAAAAAAAAAAAAAACGAAATAGAAATTCTAGAAGTAAAGAAGAAAATTATCTGATGTGAAGAAAGCTGCAACTGCAGACTTGATCAAACACACTAAAGAATCAGTGAGCTCAGAAACAGAATATACAAAATTATCTAATCAGAGGAGCAAAAAAAGAAAAAAATCAGAAAAAATAAAACAGAATTGCAGCAATTATGGGACACTACAAAGTGGAATAACCTCTGCATAACTGGCACACCAAAGGAGATAAAAAAGGAGGAGACCTCGAAAGCATAGTTAAGAAAATAATGGCTAAAATTTCCCAAGTAGGAGAGAGATGACGGCATTCAGGTATAAGAAGCTCAGGGTCACCAATCAAGTTCAATCCAGAGAGGAACATCCCAAGGCACATCATAATTGAATTATCAAAAACCAAAGACGGGAAAAAATACTGAAAGCAGCAAGAGAAAAGAAACACATAACATTCAAGCAAGCTACAATGCAGCTTTCAGTGTATTTCTCAGTAAAAACCCTACAGAGGCCAGGAGCATGTGAGATGATATATTCAAAGTGTTGAAGGAAAAAGACTGTCATCCAAGAATTCTCTATCCAGGAAAATTAAAATTAAATATGAAGGAGAAATAAAATCTTTCTCAAAAAAGCAAAAAGTAAGAGAATTCATCAACACTAGACCTGCCTCACAAGAAATGCTAAAGGGAGTTTTTCAATTTGAAAGAAGATGACACTAAAATGTAACAAAACATTTGAGGATTCAAAAGTCACTGGTAAAGTACACAGACAGACTCAGAATACACCAATGTTGAAAGGGTGGTGAATAAGCCACTTGTATCCTTATTATAAAGCCTAAAGGACAAACCTAATAGGATAATAACAAATACAACAACTATATAGATATAGGTAATATTAAAAGATGTAACTTGAAACAATAAAATGTGAAAAAGGGGGAAGAATGTACATACTATTATGAAGATTAAATATAGCAATATATTTGAATATATTTTGTGAAGGCTAAAACACTGTGAATGCTAGTTGATGTCCCAGGTTGGTGGAAAGGGGCATTATAGTTCTTGGGAAAGTTTCTTTTAGTAGTAAGAAAATGACTCGAGAAGTATCTCCAGCTTGAGATGGACAAGAGAACAGAAAGGGTTAATGGATCTAGGAGCTGTGCAGAGAGTATAACAATTACAATGACTACTATTTATTCAGCCCCTAGTATATGCTATTCACCTTATATACACTCAGCCAAATTTTTACTATAGTCCTACAAGGTACTTATCACTCCCATTTTGTAGAAAAGGAAAAAACTCAGAGAAGTCATCGATTTTCCCAAGGGCACACATAGGAAGTATAGAGCTAAGGTTTGAACCTTTAGAGATGACTGCCTCAAAAACATCACATTCTTTTAACTTAATATAAAGTTAGATATTGTAGAAAACATCAACTGGGACTTGTAAAGGAAAAATTCTAAGAATCCTGCATTTTTTTTCATTGGTTGTCTTGAGATATTTAAAAAATAATAACTATACCTACAATGTACTGAGGGCATACTCTTTGCCTAGAGAATGGGCTCTTCACACACATTCTCTCTTTTAATCCTCAGCCTCATGTGGAAGATATGATTACTGCAACTTTGCAGATGAGGAAACAGACCTACAAAAGTTAAGGAACTTGCTCTAGAGCACTTAATTTCTGGGTGGAGGTGTAAGAACTTCAAACCAGGTGTTTCCTAGTGTGGGTGCTGTACTCTTTATGCTACTCCACATTGCCTCCATTTAAATCTCCACTCAGCCTTCTCATGCTTGGATGCATGAACTAAGAGGCCCATCAGCCTCTTCCAGAATGTAGACTACCCTAGTCTCCATCACCAGCATTTCTCCACACCTAATGTGAAAGGTCTTCTTCTTCTCTATTCTATCTGCCCTAATTGTACGTGTCCTTCGAGATCCAGCTCAGGTCCAAACTCTGAATCTTTCTTCTGTAACACACCAGGGGTGATCAGACACCACTCTCCAAACATCTAATGCAAAGGTTCCTCTAAAATGCTTGCAATGATAAAGATCTTTAAAAGGATATTTGTCATAAGACATAAACTGATGCATCTGGAAAACCATTCCAATTATGATTGTTATTTATAGAAGTGAATACCATTGGTAAGTTTAGCAAAGCACTTACAGGAGAGTGGTTTGGATCAAACCCAGGTTGTTCACTTGTTGATATATTATTTATATTAACAAAATCAAATGTTCAGCTGAGCACTAAGTTTTTCCCCCCTCTAATACCATGTGTTCACTAAGGCTACTGCCTTTCTTGACAATTATTTGCCAGACATTAATTTCATAATTTGCACCATAATTTCTGAATCTCTTGATAACATTTGGAAATGCAGACACAGAGGATCAACCAATGTGAAGAACAATCTACTCAATCAATTGTGCATTATTACGCACGAAGCTCTTTTCCACTGTTGATTAGAAAGATTCAAGATGAAAAGAGACCACGGCTTACTGCTGTATTGTGTACTCCCTCACTCTCCACTCTTCTGGGTTGTTTGCCATGGACTGCTCATTCTCTCCCATGTGGCTCGCAGCAGTGGTCAAATATTTAAGAAGTACCTGTTTCACCATGACTCTATCACATACTTTTCTTTCAGTGCTTCACTCCTTCCCCGCCTGAGTCATCACCCTTGATTATCTATTGTAGCATTAAACTGTCTCCATTTTATTTTCCCTTTTCTTGTCAGAGCAGGATTTTACAATATGGCAAACCAGAACCACAACTAACTGTGACTCAGGTAAGCAGGTTGGGGTAGGGGAATGAGGCAGTGCCATTTAAGCATAGTAGACTGGACAACCCATTTCTCTCCCCACACCTTTATCAGCTTCTCTGTGATTTCCAGGTGGGTGCTGAGTGCAGAATCTGGTCCTGGAGTAGGATTTCAGTGCTGGTTCCAAAATTCAATAACTCTGCTGTTGGGTATGTCCTTATATGCCCTCCAAGTCTCAGTTTCCATATCCAAACGAGAGGCTAATGATACACCTACCTCACAGGATTATAGTGATGATGATATGAGACCACAGACACAAAATTCCTTTATAAATGCTATTAATAAGGCTGGCTATTTCATTGCTAGATCTACAATTATTAAAAAGTTCATCTACATGAATTCAAAATTTGTCTTCCTCTCAATTCTGTTTATTGCTTTTAGTTCTACTACTAATAAACAATAATTTACCAATAACAATGATGATAATGATAATAATGTCATTTGCCACTTACTGAACACTTACTATGTGAATTCATGTTTTATATGAATTACTCACAGAATATGCATGGAGTGATATGACTTTTGAAACTGGCAGCATGATGCAAACTGATGCGCTGAAAGAAGATTCATTAAAAAGTAAAAGCTAATAGAAATCTGGTAGAAAGCATCATGATTATAAACCCATGGTTATGGTCTACATTACTCAGGGTCTCAACAGGAAACAGGTGGCCTACTCTGAGAACAGTTCAGTGATGGGACTGTTTACAAAGGTATGGGCAGAATATAGGGTATCACCAGAAGATGCTGAAATACTGAGGGACTGAGCACAGGGAAGGCTTTTAACGCCATCAGGCCAGAAGGGAAATGGGGAGGGAGGTATTCCTAGACCTCTTGTGAACGCTATAGCCTTGGGAGAGGGTTTGTATCCCAGGACTACAGCAGTAGGTAAAGGAACACAGCTACTGCCAGACTGGCATAGAGGGAGAGGTGGATGGAATAAATACTCACACTCCTCCCATTGCCTCCCATTCGCTGAACTCATCCAGAAGCCAGAGCACCAGGTAGCCCAGGTAAAGCATGGAAGTCAGTCACCTGGGACTCAGCAGTATGCAGAGTCCTTTTGAAAGGTCATCCTGGGAAAAATAAGTGCAGGATTATGAGAAATGTCAGCATTTAGAATACACAAATGTAGAAAGAAATAAATGAACAATGAAATATGTAGACCTTACTCTATAAATGGGCTGTTTCCAAAGCATTGTTTTTTGGTTATTTGGTAGTAACTTAAAGTATATTTTTCCTAGATGCATTTTAAATGCTGATTCAGTCTCCATCTACTCCTCCAAAGATTCAGGATTCACATTTATTTAAAATCTTGTACCAATAGGACAAGGCTGAATTCTAGGTCTTGAGAGCAAAGTGATGTAGTGACAGAGGGAGAACTTCTTTCCCTGTCCTGGGCAAGGGATTGGCCCTGGCAAATTTGTTTGCTTGTTTGTTTGTTTATTTGTTGAAACAGAATTGATTGTACATATCTGTGGGAAACTAGTGTGCGGTACATGATGCTCAAATCAAAGATAATTAGTATATTCAACATTACACAATATAATCATTTTGTGTGTCCCTTTACCAATTTCTTTCTAACCCCCCATTCCTTTTCCCCTTTCCCACCTCTGGTAGCCTCAGTTCTGTCCTCTCCTTTTGAAAGTTCAACAAATTATTGTGATTGTTTTATCTTTCTTCTTTCTTTTTTAATTTATTTGCTTATATTTTTTAGCTCCCACTTATGAGTGAGGACATGTGGCATTTCTCTTTGTGTGCCTGGCTTATTTCACTTAACCTAATTTTCTCTAAGTTCATCCATGTTGCTGCAAATGGCAGAATTTCATTCCTTTTTATGGCAGAGTAGTATTCCATTGGGTATATATACCACATTTTTCTTATCCAGTCATCCATCAATTGACATTTAGGTTGTTCCAACTCTTGGCTATTGTAAACAGAGCTGAGGTAAACATGAGAGAGCAGGTATCTCTTTGACATGGTAATTTCCATTCTTTTGGGTATATACCCAGTAGTGGGATTGCTGGATTGTATGGTAGATCTATTTGTAGTTATTTGAGGAACCTCCATACTGTTCCCATAGTGGCTGTACTAATTTACAGTCCCACCAACATTGGAGGAGGGTTCCCCTTTCTCTGCATCCTCATCAGCATTTGTTATTCTCTGTCTTTTAGATAATGGATAATGGCCAGTCTAACTGATTTGAGAGATATCGCAATGTGATTTTGATTCACATTTCCCTGGTGCTTAGTGATGTTGAGCATATTTTCATGTGTCTGTTGGCCATTTGCATGTCATTTTTTGAGAAATGACTGTTTAGCTCCTTTGACCATTTGTTAATCAGGCTACTTTTTTTTTTTTTTTTTTTACTATTAAGTTATTTCAGTACCTTGTGTATTCTGTATATTAAGCCCTTGTTGGATGCATAATTTGTAAATATTTTCTCCCATTCTGTAGGTTGTCTTTTAACCCATTTCATTGTTTCTTGTACTGTGCAGAAGGTTTTTAGTTTGATATAATCTCATTTGTTTATTTTTTCTTTTTTTGCCTATGCTTTTGAGGTCTTATTCATAAAGTCTTTGCCAAGTTTTACTTCCTGAAGTGTTTGCCCTATATTTTCTTCTAGGAGTTTTGTAGTTTCAGGTCTTATATTTAAGTCTTTAATCCATTTTGAGTTGATTTTGGTACATGAGAAGAGGTACGGCTCTTTCTTTTCATTCTTCTATACTTGGATGTGTAGTTTTCCCAGCACCATTTATTGAAGAGGCAGTCTTTTCCCCTATGTAAGTTCTTGGTGCCTTTGTCAAAGATCAGGTGGCTGTAAGTAAGTGGGTTGACTTAAGGTTCTCTATTCTGTTCTATTGGTCTGAGGGTGTATGTTTTCTTTCTATTATTTATTTTATCATTACACAATGTAAGCATTTTTTGTGGCCCTTTACCAGTTTCTCCCTAGCATGCCCTTCCCACTTCTCATGTCCTCAGTTCTGTTCTCTCCTTTTGAAAGTACAAGGAATTATTGTGATTATTGTTTCTTTCTTTCTTTCTTTCNTTCTTGTACTGTGCAGAAGGTTTTTAGTTTGATATAATCTCATTTGTTTATTTTTTCTTTTTTTGCCTATGCTTTTGAGGTCTTATTCATAAAGTCTTTGCCAAGTTTTACTTCCTGAAGTGTTTGCCCTATATTTTCTTCTAGGAGTTTTGTAGTTTCAGGTCTTATATAAGTTCTACTTCCTGAAGTGTTTGCCCTATATTTTCTTCTAGGAGTTTTGTAGTTTCAGGTCTTATATTTAAGTCTTTAATCCATTTTGAGTTGATTTTGGTACATGAGAAGAGGTACGGCTCTTTCTTTTCATTCTTCTATACTTGGATGTGTAGTTTTCCCAGCACCATTTATTGAAGAGGCAGTCTTTTCCCCTATGTAAGTTCTTGGTGCCTTTGTCAAAGATCAGGTGGCTGTAAGTAAGTGGGTTGACTTAAGGTTCTCTATTCTGTTCTATTGGTCTGAGGGTGTATGTTTTCTTTCTATTATTTATTTTATCATTACACAATGTAAGCATTTTTTGTGGCCCTTTACCAGTTTCTCCCTAGCATGCCCTTCCCACTTCTCATGTCCTCAGTTCTGTTCTCTCCTTTTGAAAGTACAAGGAATTATTGTGATTATTGTTTCTTTCTTTCTTTCTTTTTTAGCTCCCACATATGAATGCGGACAGGCAGTATTTCTCTTTCTGTACTTGCCTTATTTCATTTAACCTAATTTTCTCTAAGTTCATTTGTGTTGCTATGAATGGCAGAATTTCATTCCTTTTTATGGCAGAGTAGTATTCCATTGAATATATATACCACATTTCCTTATCCAGTCATCTGTCAATGGACATTTAGTGTTTCCCTTATGTTGTCTTTTAGCAGTTTTCCTCTAGTTTTATAGTTTTAAGTCTTATATTTAAGTCTTTAATCTATTTTGAGTTGATTTTGGGAAATGGTGAGAGGTACAGGTCTCATTTTATTCTTCTACATATGGATGTCCAGTTTTCCCAGCACCGCTTGTTAAAGAGGAAATCCTTTCCTAATGTATAATCCTGCTGCCCTTTTCAAATATCATTTGGCTATAAGTATGTGGGTTGATTTCTGGGTTCTCTCTCTGTTCCACTAGTTTGAGTGTCTGTTTTTATGCCAATACCATGCTGTTTTCATTACTTCAGCTTTGTAGTATAATTTAAAATCAGGTAGTGCTATGCCTCCATCTTTGTTTTGGTCAGGATTGCTTTGGCTATTCAGGGTCATTTGTTGCTCCATATGAATATTAGGATTGTTTTTCCTATTTCTGTGAAGAATGCCATTGGTATTTTGATGGGGATTGATTGAATCTGTAGATCACTTTGGGTAGTATGGATATTTTCACAATGTTAATCTTTCCAATCCAGAGCATGGAATGTCTTTTTGTGTCCTCTTTATTTCAGCAGTGATTTGTAGTTATTGTAGAGATCTTTCACCTCCTTGGTTAAATTGATTCCTAGGTATTTTATTTTTTTG
>NW_007740428.1:16041-33093 GCF_000696425.1 Galeopterus variegatus | reverse complement strand
TGAGTGAGAAACAGAACCGCAGCAGATGAGATTAAAGAGGTAACTGAGGTCTTTGGGGGTGGGGAGGGAGACAGATCCTTTGAAGCTCTACAGATTATAATAAGGCTTTATTTTTTACTCTCAGTGAAATAATGACGCACCACCACAGGGACTGAAACAAGTAGTAACATAATCTGTGCTATGTTTTAAAGGATCCATTAATCTACCCTCTTGCACACAGTTGTAAAGAAACAAAACTAATTCTGTTCCTCCTGTTATACTCTCACAACACAGAACACTTCTGTGACCCCATATATGTATGGGGTTTCTCCCACCAACAACCAATTCTGTAAATGATTTTCCAGTGAACACCAGCTAGGTGCCCTCCAACAACACAGTGTTTTGGTATACGTAGTAAAGTGATTACCACATTCAAGCAAATTAACATATCCATATTCAATTCAATTTTGACACTATCTGTCAGGAGATAGCATCAGATCCCACAGGTTGAGGGTTCAGTCCCACAAGACTGCCCCTCACTTCAGGTGCCTGTGCTTCTGACAAAATGGCTATAAATCGGGATTCTCATCACCTCTTTCTGGAGTTTGATTAATTTGCTAGAGCAAGTCACAGAACTCAGAGAAACACTTTGCTTATATGTACCCATTTGTTATGAGTGATATTACAAAGGATACAGATGAACAGCCAGATGGAAGAGATGCATAAGGTGACGTATGAAGGAAGGGGTGCAAAGCTTCCATGCCCTCTCGGGGCACACCACTCTCCAGGTACCACCATGATGGTGGAAAATTTCAGAAGGATGATGTTATGTTAATTGTGGTTTTATATGAATATTTTTATGGCAATACTTAGTATGCCTTTCAAATGCCATTGCATATTGGAATAGTATTTTTTTTTAGAATTTTGTTATTATTTCAAAGTATTTAATAGGGAGATAACATACAATTGAGTTTTAAAATTATAGACTATGGGAAGAAATGCACATCTTTAGAGGGAAAAAGTAACTTTAGTCACTTATACTTTAGTATGGAGTCACTGGAAGCCTCTCCACTTTACTTAGAATTTGACAAAGATTACATTTCATAATGTTTGGAACTGTTTTGTGACATCAGGGAACGTAAGAGTGTAGAAGTAAGCTTAGGAAAAGGCATTGAGCCCATCCTCCTCAATTTATTTATTTACTGATGTTTTTATTCATTCACTCACTCATTTGTTCATTCAGTTTGGACATAGATTTTAGCTTTTGAAAGTGAATTTTAACTGTGAAATTAAACACTTTTGCATAACAATTCCAATAACTTCGATAAGTATGAAACATCCCCACATACACCTTCCCACTTCCAATATCTCTCCATTGCAGTAGCCCATGTTAATAGTTAGGCCTGTAGACTCCCAAACTTCTCTCCATGTGAATATTTTGGCCTGTAGACTCCTACACTTCCCTCCATGATCAGATGCATATGCATATAGCAATATATATTGCACATACAGTAGGTTTTACCCCAACACTATTACCTTGCAGAGTGTGGTCAGTGGTGCATATTAAATTTGACTTGATTTTTTTCCACCATAGGGTAGAAAAAGTAAAAAAAAAAAAGGGGGGGGGTCATGGCTGACAGTCTTATAACAAAAGATAGATTAACAAGAGAAAAGCGTAACAATTTTATTTAACCAAAGTTTAAGTGATATGGTGCCTTCAGAAATGAAGACCCAAAAACCCAGGGACAACTGTGTAGGTGTATGCTTAAATTTGATAAAGAATAGATAATCGTGTAGAAATGTCATTGAACAAAAAAGGAGTGTGACGTAATAGTAACAAACTGAGAAGTCAGAGAGGCCTGTTTGTTAACATTCCTCTTGGCCTATGTGTAGAATCCCTTTCCCCTGGATATGGGATGGGACACCAGTCAAATGAAGATCTTCAGGGGAAAGGAGAGAACGTCACAGAGTAGCCTCCAAGGTGCCATATTTTGGGTAGTGTATTCTGAGCCCTGACACCACCTATCAATGACTCTATCAGGGGGTTCCTTCCAAACCAAAACATTGACAAATGACTCATTATTTCTATAATAGTTACACAGCATTTCACTGAAAGGATGTATATTTCTCTTACTAATACAAATTCAAGTTGTTTCCTTTTATTCCCTCTACAAATGATGTTGCAAAATATGTACCTTGTTTTCACATTTCTATATGAAAAAATATGTATCTTGTTTTCATATTTCTATAGCATAGATTTCCAAAAGTAAAATTATTATGTCAAAGGTTACATGCAAATTTTAATAGAACTTGTCAAATTACTTTCTGAAAATGTAGCTATTTACACACACATACATATAGAACACTTTCATATTAGAATATTAACACATTGTGAGCTACTTTTTTACAATTGTTCTCTTACATTTCACTGTTTAACTTTTTATTCTTCTTTTTTAATTTATTTTTTTTTCACTGTTTAACCTTTGACAAGGTAATTGACACCTTTATTAAAGAACTCTATTGACCTTTCCCTTATAACATTTGTTTTTCCTGTCTGATATGATATATCTTCCCACATTCAATAGTATATAAATGTTCTCCTGAGAACTGAAGACTGCAGAAAAAATAACATAAAGGAGTATTTCTAGTAAATAAGTGACCTGAAAACTGGCAGGCCGAGGAATTAAAGAGAGCTTCTAAATCTGAGTCCAGTATTATTTTTGCTGCATTCTTGAATCAAAATCGGTGGTAGAGCACAAATAAAATTCTATTTTATCTACCATTTTAGAAAGTTTTTCCTTTCAAACTTGCTCCTGAATGCATCTTTCACCTCCTTGTTCCTCAAGCTGTATATGAGGGGGTTCAACATGGGGATTACAACAGTATAAAATAGAGAAATCACTTTATTCATATCCACGGTGGAACCTGAGCTAGGTTGAACATAGATAAAGAAAAGAGTCCCAAACAAGATGCAGATGGCTGTCAGGTGAGAAGAGCAGGTGGAGAAGGCTTTCCACCTCCCATCAGCAGTCTGGATCTTTAAGATGGCCACCAGGATGCAGACATAGGAGACCATGATGATCAGGACACTGAGTACTACTACAGCTCCAGCCAAGGCAAAAAGCACCAACTTATTGATCCAGGTGTCTGCACATGCTAAGGAAAGCAGTGGGGAAATATCACAGAAAAAGTGATTGATGACATTTGGAGCACAGAAGAGTAGGCGAAAGGTGAGAACTGTGTGAGTCATGGTGCTTATAAGAGCCATGGCATAAGGCCCTATAACCAGCTGGACGCAGACTCGATGGGACATAATGAGTGTATACAGCAGGGGCTTACAGATGGCCATATACCAGTCATATGCCATGGAAGCCAGGAGGAAACACTCAGCTGCCACAAAGAAGCCAAAGAACCACATCTGAACAGAACAACCCATGAATGAGATGGCTTTTTTCTCTGCCAACATATCACACAGCATCTTAGGAGTGATGGAAGAGGAGGAGCAAATGTCTACAAAGGAAAAGTGGCTAAGGAAAAATTACATAGGAGTGTGGAGTCTGGGGTCAATCCATATGAGAGTGATCATCCCCACGTTACTCCCCAGTGTGATGAGATAAACAAAGAGAAGCATGACAAAAAGGACAATCTTCTGATGAAGATGTTCTGTGAGGCCCAAGAAAAGAAATTTGGCCACTGCTGTCTGATTCTTATCCTCCATTGGACATTTTGTAACCTGTTATAGCAAATAAAATATACATTTATTTTTTAAATTTATTTTAAAATATTAAAAATGTTTTATTGTAAGACATCATTAGCAGATACAAATAGATTTTTAAACTAATTACAATAAAACATTACAGGATGATTGCTTATTAAAGTGAACTATTAACACCACTTACACTTATTTTTACATGTATTTTTACCACTTATTTTTACATGTAGAAAAGTCAACTATGCTGTCAAAGTTTTCTTCATGGAAAGATAATTTTTTCTAAGTTTATCATAAAAATGAAGGCAATTATGGAAACAGTGTTGGGTTAATTGACAGCATTTCTGGGTAGTCATTCCTGTCAGTGGTACATAGATCTTGTGTCAACTTGAGCAACTCAAACGTGATCTTTTCGGACTCAGTACCCTCTGTCAACAAAAGAGGAATCCAACTGTATGATCTAAACTTCCCTTGGGTTATAAAATTGTATCTGCATTAAGACTCACTCTGTTTTTTATCTTCAATGCATGGATAGTAATACCCACATAGGAATACAATTACTGGTAATATTGTAGGAAATTATTATAAATTCAGATCCCAATAATAGACATTTGGGATAAGCTATAGCAGAAATAAAGCCCTTTCAAGTTCCTGTCCCAATGGGATGGATGGTACCCTTCAGAATGTCATTAAAACAACATTCAGACCTCTGTATATTAATCTATTTACCTTATAAAAGGATTAGAAAGGAAAATAGATACTAATATTAGAGTAGTTATTTAGCATGGAGGAGATTATATAGTAACACATGACACTCATATTTATACTTATAAAGGACTGGCCTTCAAACGAGAGATCACATTTATATACTCTTGACCATCCTGAAGACAGACAGGACACAAAGAAAAACAAATAGGGAATTCCAGATTTAGGTTGAATGGAGCTGTTAGCTCAGCTGATTTTATCTCCAAATAATTTCCATTAATATTTTTGATGAATGTATGAATACATTTTGTTAATCAGAATAATAGAATTATTGCTCCCAATTTTCTTTAATACTGTAAACCTATTTAAGGCATAAATTTTGACAGGTAACACCTGTTTTATTAATAAAATATCTAAAATGTCAAACGCTTAATATTTTTGCTTAGACAAATTTTCACGTAAATACTATTTTTGTGACGCATTAGTCAAGAAGGAGGATATCAAACTGTTTAAAATTACAGTGAGAAGGGCAAGGTTCTAGTTTCATATCATGTTTATAATCAATTCAAATAATTTCTTCTACCTACAAAAGTGAAACATCATGCCACAGTCATATGATATAATAAGTAAGATGTAAAATTTGAAATGCAAGAGTGACAAAACAACACTTATATAATGTTTAGGGCTTTTAAATTGTTATTGGAGAATAGATCTATGGAATGCATCTTCTACAGGATAATTGCTTATTAATGTGAACTATTAACACCACTTACTATTTTTAGAAATCTACAGCCTAGATGGGGAGACAGGACATAGAAATTTTAAAAATCCTACAGCTCAAAGCAGTATTTGTTGGGTTCAAGGCAAAATATGCCACAGGATAAGGACGAATAAGGAAGGATCACTGTGAGCTAAGTGACTGGGAAAAGTATTACTTTAATATTATGTCTGAAACAGTTGTAAGGTTATACTGGAGCCCACAAGCAATGGTTCTGGGTATTTATGGATGTACCAGGTAACTGTGTGTGTTGCAGTGAGAAAGATCCTGCTTTCAGTCCTGCTGCTATTTAGTATGTGAACGTGGATAACACGCTTTGCCTCTTCTGTAAAAAGGGTGATGATCTTTATGCCTTTTTAATCTCTAGCATTCTATGACCATAAGATTTTTTCTGAACATTGTAGTAGCTGCATATTTTTAAACATAAGAACCATGCCCAGGTTAAAAGGGTAAAAAAATCACGTGTTTAGTCGTATGAAGAGCTCGACTAAACACCAAAGATCGCTCTCATCGGTATACTTGGGGTAGCAAATTTACGCTCCTAAAAGTCAAATTCATTCTGAAGATTTTCCACCATATTTCAAAATTTATTTTCATCCAGAAACTGTGTGATACTCACCTCTTTAAGGGAATTCTTTAGGTTTCCCCATCAACTATATCAAGGGGAATGGAAAATCCCAGGGTTTTCTGGTCGGAGAGTCAGGTTGGAAGATTTAATTTCCTTCTTTGTAGTGACCTTCTGCAACAGGCACAGCATGCTAGGCTCCTGGTGAACAAGGTTAATCTCCATGCTAATAAGACCAGAGGTAAAGAGATGCTCCGTGATCTTCACACTGACTCCTGTTCAGCACAATATAAGGGACACATGTTCTTGATAGTTTTAAATATTTTAAAGCCAAGTCTCTGAAGAACTAAAACCTCCAGAGCTTACACCTGAGGGACAAAATTAAAGTGATCTTATTAGCATATGTGCCAGGTTTATTTCCAAAATAATGTATTGTCTCAGGTAGAAGATTCCTGAGAAAACAATGTTTTTTCCCTTTGGGATCCTCGTTTAGGAAAAAGAGACCCTCTTTTTTTCCATCTTTAGGGAGTGAGCTGTTAAGCAGCTAGCACCAGCTAGGGTAAAGTATTGTGCTGCCTGGATCCTGAACATGAACAATGTAGATTCAAATCCCAGATTCGCAGTTGTCACTTTGGGCAAGTGGGGTGTGTGTGTGTGTGTGTGTGTGTGTGTGTGTGTGTGTGTGTGTGTGTGTGTGTGTGTGTGTGTGTTTGGCTGGTTGGTTGTTTTAACTCCCTGTTCCTCAATATCCTCATTTTCAAAAATTAGTATAATCATATTACCTGGTTCACAGAGGGAGAATTAAATGATTAATGCAACATGCTTACAACATGAACAGGTATACACAAGATAACTACTTATTAACATCAGTTGCTATATTTAGAAACCTACAGCCCAGTTGTAGAGGAAGGACTTAGGAATAAAAAGAAAGTCTTCACAGGTCTATAAAAACAGACACACAAACCAACAGAAGTGAATAGAGAGCTCAGAAATAAACCTAAACATATATGGTCAGCTAATCTTTAACAGGGGTGCCAAGAATACACAGGGGGAAAAGGAAAGTCTCTTCAATGAATGGTGCTGAGAAAAATGGATATCCACATGCAAAGGAGTGAAGTTGGACCCTTATCTTTTACCATATAAAAAATTAACTTGAAATGAATTAAAGACTTAAATGTGTCATTTAAAACTGTAAAACTGGAAGAAAACATAGGGAAATATCTCCCTCACAAGGATCTTAACAATGATTTTTTTTTTTTTTTTTTTTTTTTTTTTTTTTTTTTTTTACATATGACACTAAAAGTTTAGGCAACAAAAGCAAAAATTAAAAAGGGGACAATATCAAACTAAAAAGCTTCTGCACAGCAAGAGAAATAATGAACAGAATAAAAAGGCAACCTACAAAATGGGAGAAAATATTTGCAAACCATACACGTTAGTTAATATTCAAAACATATAAGGAACTTGTACACCTCCATAGCAGAAAACAAATAACCTGATTTTAAAAATGAGCAAAGAATGTGAATAGACATTTTTCCAGAGAAGACATACAAATGGCCAACGGATATATGAAAAAAAAAATGCTCAAAATCACTAACTATGTGAGAAATGCAAATCAAAACCACAATGATAGATTACCTCACACTTCTTACGATAGCTGTTATGAAAAAGACAGGATAACAAGGGTTGGTGAGGATGTGGAGAAAGGGAATGAACACTTGTGCACTGTTTGTGGGAATGTAAATTGCTACAGCCATTATGGAAAACAGTATGGAGGTTCCTTAAGAAATTAAAAATAGAACTACCATACAATCCAGCAAGCCCACTTCTGGATGTATGTTTGAAGGATATGACATAAGTATCTCAAAGAGATATCTGCACCCCCATGTTTGTGGCAGCGTTATTAATAATAGCCAAGATATGGAAACAACTTAAGTGTCCATGGACAGATGAACGGATCAAGAAAATGTGACATACATACGTATGTATTACACATGTGTGCATATATACATATATACATTTATTTGCATATATACATGCAATGTGATGATACACTTTGCATATAAAAATCTTTATTTGTCAATTAAATATTTTGAAATTAAAAAGAATTATCCAGACATAATAAAGTTCACCCACTTGTTTAAAAAAAGAAAAGGAAACTTTTTCAAGGTATCATTCGCTTGGAGATGAACAGAGGCAGGGAGTAAGGAACACTCAAGGAGATGGGAATGAAGGTTCAGGTGGGAGAGAACAAGGCATAGCATCTGACAAGGTAGTGTGATAGGCAGAATAAGGTTCTCAAATATGTCAGTATCCTAATACCAGGAACCTGTGAATATGTTACTTTATGTGGGCAAAAAGATTTTGCATATGTGATAAGGTTAAGGACCTTGAGATGAAATGATTATCTTCTGGGTCCAATCTAATCACATAGGTTTTTAAAAGCAGATAGCCTTTCCAGATTGTGGTCAGAGATGTAGGCAGAAATAAATGGTTGGAGATATGTAACTTTGCGGCTTTGAGTATGCAGAAAGGGAGACATGAGCCAAGGAATGTGGGGAGCTTCTAGAATCTGAAAAGGCAACACAATAGATTTTCCCCTAGGGCCTCCAGGAACGACAGCAATCTTGCCAACACCACCTTGATATTAACCCAGTTAGGCCTGTGTCCATCTTTTGACCTCCAAAATAACAAATTCATGGAAGAGTGGCAGAAACATGACGATCCCTCCTTTCATAGATGCAGGGACTCTGCACTAAAGAGTTTCCCTGAAGCACAAAGAACAAAAAAGTGGGTTTTCAAAGTTTTTTTAACTTAGTCAACATTCCCAGTGGCTGTTGACCCCAGAATCAGTCTTCTAGCTTCTCCCTGGAAGAAGGGTATGAGAACTCTGTGAGCCTGAACAGGAAGGTGGGCACTCCCAATGTCTTCTTGTCCAGCCTAATCCAGGTCTGCAAATCCTCCCTGGAAGGAGCTTATTAGACCTCTGTGAGCCCGAATCGGATAGTGGGCACTCCATGAGTCTTCTTCCCTGGTTCACACCAACCATAAATCCAGGTCTGCAGATTCTCCCTGGAATGAGTTTGTACACACATTGTGCACTCCAACCTTTTCATCTCCCACCTGAGTGTCTGGCTCCTAAACCAGGAAGCCTAGAGAGTAGCAGGGACTTGACGTTCATGACTTTCTCTGGAACACAAAAAGCAAAGAAGTGGTTGTGAACAAATGAACAAATGCTCCCAGAAGCTGTAGTCCCCAGGATTAGTCCAGCTTCCCACTTTTCCCTGGAAGGAATTTGTCTACATTCTTTTGCAACTGCTGCTTGAAGGTCTAGTTTCTTATAAGCCTGAATCCGAGAACCAATGGGGCAGATAAATAATTTTCCTGAGCCTGGATGGGAAGGTAGGTACCTTAGCCTTCTCTTTCAGCCTGCTGCAGTGACAAACCCAGGTCTGCAGGTTCTTCCTGGATGAAGGTCATGAGAGTTTCCCAAGCCTGGATGGGAGGGTGAGCACTCCCCATGCCTTCTTCCATGGCTTGTTCCAGCAATAAATGCAGGTGTGCAAACTCCTCCTGGAAGGAGTGCCCTAACTTACACAGTCCCCACCCAGATGTGAGAAAGGGAGAGGGGAGGAGGGGTCTAGTGAGAAATTGGTAAAAGGCCACAAAAAATGATTATATTGTGTAATGTTGAACACACTAATTATCCTGACTTGAGCATCCCATATTGCACACAGGTATTGATATTCAACTATGTACCTCACAGATATGTATAATCAACTATGTTACAATAAACATTGTTAAAAAAGGAAAATTGAAAAGCCCAGACTGGATGGCTTCACAGCTGAATTCTACCAAACATTTGAAGAACTTATGTCAATCCTTCTCAAATTCTTCCAAAAAATCAAAGAGGGGTGAATACTTCTAAATTCATTTAACAAAACCAGCATTACCTTGATGTCAAAGAGAGACAAGGACACTGTGAGAAAAAAAAAATATATATATATATATATATATATGCCAATAAGCTGATTAACATAGATGTAAAAATCCTAAGCAAAATATTAGCCTAACCAAATTTAACACATATTAATTGATCATTCACCTTAATGAAGAGGAATTTATCTTTGGAATTCAAGAATGGTTCAACATGTGCCGATCAATTAACTGATACACCACATTAACAGAAGGAAGGGGGAAATAATCATATAATCACCTCAATAAATGTACAAAAGGTATTTGGTAAAATTCAACGTCTTTTATGATTAAAAACTCACAACAAAGTGGTATAGAAGGAATGTAACTCAAAACAGTAAAGGTCATGGATGCCAAATCTACAGCTAACCATATACTCGGTAACTAAAAGTTCAAAGCTTTTTCTCTAAGATCGAGAACAAAACAAGGATGCCCCCTTTTACCATTTTTATTCTCAAAGTACTGGAAGTCCTACCCAGACCAAATAGGCGAGAGAAAGAGGTTTTTAAAATACTAATAGGAAATAAAAGAGCAAAATTGTCTCTGTTTGCTGATGACATGATCATATATCTAGGAAACCCTAAAGACTCCACACACACACACACACACACACACACACACACACACACACACAAACTCCTAGAACCAGTAAATGAGTTCTGTAAAATTACAGGATACAAAACCAACACACGAAAATCAGTAGCATTTCTATACACTAACAACAAGCCATTCAAAAAAGAAATTAAGAAAATAATCCCACTTAAAATAGCATAAAAAATAAAATACTTAGAAGTAAATTGAATCAGGAAGGTGAAAGATCTATACACTGAAAACTATAAAACATTGCAGAAAGAAATGGAAGAAGACACAGATAAACAGAGAGATTCGAAGAATTAAAATGAGGGTACTTCAAAAAGTGCATGGAAAAGAGAATTAAAAGATAATGTGAATCTTTCCATGAACTATTTGAAGCATCCTCAAATTTTTATTTTGATGCTGTTAAAATGCCCATACTACTCAAAGTTATATACGGACTCACTGCAATCCCCTTCAAAATTCCAGTGTCATTTTTCACAGAAATAGGAAAAAAAAATCTAAAATCACATAGAATCATATAGAACCTGAATAGCCAAGTATTCCTGAGCAAAAAGAACAAAGCTAGAGGACTCATACTACCTGATTTCAAAATATATTACAAAGTTATTGTAATGAAAACAGCATTGCATTAGCATAAATAGACACACTGACCAATGGAACAAGTTAGAAATCCCAGAAATAGATCCGTGCATTTATGGTCAATTGATTTTAGACAAAGGTGCCATAAACACACAATGGGGAAAGGAAAGACTCTCCAATAAATGGTGTTGGAAATACTGGATATTCATATGCAGAAGAAAGAAGATGGACACTTATCTCACTCCATATACAAAATGGATTAAATATTTATACATAAAACCTGAACTGTGAAATTAATAGAATAAAAATATAGGGAAAATCTTCATGACATTGGTGTGAGCAATGATTTTTTGTACATGTCCCCAAAAGCACAGGCAACAAAAGCAAAACTAGACAAATTGTATTTCATCAAACTAAAAATCTTCTGCACAGCAAAGGAACAATTACCAGTGAAAAGACAACCTACATATTGGGAGAAAATATTTAAAACCATACATTTGATAAAGGGGTAATATCTAAACCATAAGCAACTCATACATTCAATAGCAAGAAACAAAACCCAATTAAAAATGGACAAATTACATGAATAGATATTTTTCAGAAGAAGACATACAAATGGCCAATGGGTATATGAAAAAAATGTTTAACATCATTAATCACCAGGAAATGTAAATTAAAACCACAAGAAGACATCACCTCACATCTGTTAGAATGGCTCTTATCAAAAAGACATAAATAAAGATTGGCAATGATGTGGAGAAAAGGGAATCCTTGTACACTGTTGTGGGAATGTAAATTAGTAAAGCTATGGTGGAAAACAGTATGGAGGTTCCTCAAAAGTGAAAATTAAATTACCATATGATCCAGCAACCTACTTCTGGGTATATATCTAAAGGTATTGAAATGAGTATGTCAAAGAGATATCTGCACTCCATGTTTGCAGCATTATTTACAATAGCCAAGGTATGGATGCAACCTAAGTGTCCATCAGCAGATACATAAGCAAAGAAAATGTGGTAAATATATACAATGTAATATTATTGTCATAAAAAAATGAAAATTGTCATTTGCAACAACATGGATGAACATGGAGGACATCATGCTAAATTATATAAGCCAGACACAGAAAGACAAATACCAAATGATCTCACTTACATGTGGAATCTAAAATATTGTGCTCAGGGCTGGCCCCGTGACGCACTCGTGAGAGTGCGGCACTGGGAGCACAGCGACGCTCCGGCCGCGGGTTCGGATCCTATATAGGACTGGCCGGTGTGCTCACTGGCTGAGCACGGTGTGGGCGACACCTCACCAAGGGTTGCAATCCCCTTACCAGTCACGAAAAAGACAAAAAAATAATAATAATAAAATATTGTGCTCAGAAGTAGAGAGTAGAATAGTGGTCACCAGAGTCCGGGGGGAAAAGGAGAGATTAAGAAGAGACGTTCGTCAAAGGGTACAATTGTTTAGACTACATTACAATAAATACATTTATATGAAGATCCAAAGCTAAAATAATATGGAAATTATAGAATGGAAAAATGAATATCACAAGCAATGATAATAGGGCAGTGATAATAATGACTATCAAAAGTAAGATGTGGACGAAGAAATAGTTTGGTAGTTAGAGCAAGTCAACTCATCTTCTCCTCTCATAGAAGGTTTTAATCAGAAATTATTTAAAGCAGATAGCATTGTACGTATAAGTACATTCCAAAAAGAAAGAAAAATTAACCGCTAGAGCTAACAAAAATACTAACATAACCTAAAACTTAGATTAGGGAATGAAAGTAAGAGGACGTAAATTAGTAAAGCTATGGTGGAAAACAGTATGAAGGTTCCTTGAAAAGTGAAAATTAGATTACCATATGATCCAGCAACCTACTTCTGGGTATATATCTAAAGGTATTGAAATGAGTATGTCAAAGAGATATCTGCACTCCATGTTTGCAGCATTATTTACAATAGCCAAGGTATGGATGCAACCTAAGTGTCCATCAGCAGATACATAAGCAAAGAAAATGTGGTAAATATATACAATGTAATATTATTGTCATAAAAAAATGAAAATTGTCATTTGCAACAACATGGATGAACATGGAGGACATCATGCTAAATTATATAAGCCAGACACAGAAAGACAAATACCAAATGATCTCACTTACATGTGGAATCTAAAATATTGTGCTCAGGGCTGGCCCCGTGATGCACTCGTGAGAGTGCGGCACTGGGAGCACAGCGACGCTCCGGCCGCGGGTTCGGATCCTATATAGGACTGGCCGGTGTGCTCACTGGCTGAGCACGGTGTGGGCGACACCTCACCAAGGGTTGCAATCCCCTTACCAGTCACGAAAAAGACAAAAAAATAATAATAATAAAATATTGTGCTCAGAAGTAGAGAGTAGAACAGTGGTCACCAGAGTCCGGGGGGAAAAGGAGAGATTAAGAAGAGACGTTCGTCAAAGGGTACAATTGTTTAGACTACATTACAATAAATACATTTATATGAAGATCCAAAGCTAAAATAATATGGAAATTATAGAATGGAAAAATGAATATCACAAGCAATGATAATAGGGCAGTGATAATAATGACTATCAAAAGTAAGATGTGGACGAAGAAATAGTTTGGTAGTTAGAGCAAGTCAACTCATCTTCTCCTCTCATAGAAGGTTTTTATCAGAAATTGTTTAAGCAGACAGCATTGTATGTATAAGTACATTCCAAAAAGAAAGAAAAATTAACCGCTAGAGCTAACAAAAATACTAACATAACCTAAAACTTAGATTAGGGAATGAAAGTAAGAGGACATATGTATAATGTTTGAACAGTTTTTCTTATCTTGGAATTAACTGATAGAGCTTTAAAGTAATAATGCGCGATTAGAGGTTTATTGTCTGCCATTCTAAAGGCACTAGAAAAGATAAGAATATATCTTATAATATTTTCAAGTTATTAAAGAAATATACGCTTTTACATACTTGACAAAACATGGGAAGTGGAGACACAGTCAGTTCTTCCCTGGGCAGGCCTTGGCGTGATGCCCCTCCAGTTACTGGCTAGCAAGAAGGAAGATTTAAGATCAGCTCTTAGCTGGAGTTCAGGCACTAGATAAAATGTGGACTATGGCCTGTTTCCATTTGTTGTGTTGATTAAAACTCTTACAGCACACTCTGTTTGTGCCTCATTCTTACCATGTAGTGCCTATCAGCTCAACCTTCGATCTCCAGTTTATTCATTTCTTTGCTTAAGGATATCTTTTCCTGCTGCTTTTCTACCTGCCCCCAAAACCAGAAGTACCAGAAAGTCAATACTTCCCAGGAGCAGCTCTCAACCAAAGACTGACATGTGCACATTCCCAGACTCCCGGTCCCGCACGTGGGATTACTCTGATTCATGTTTCCTATACTAGCAGATACATAAGCAAAGAAAATGTGGTAAATATATACAATGTAATATTATTGTCATAAAAAAATGAAAATTGTCATTTGCAACAACATGGATGAACATGGAGGACATCATGCTAAATTATATAAGCCAGACACAGAAAGACAAATACCAAATGATCTCACTTACATGTGGAATCTAAAATATTGTGCTCAGGGCTGGCCCCGTGATGCACTCGTGAGAGTGCGGCACTGGGAGCACAGCGACGCTCCGGCCGCGGGTTCGGATCCTATATAGGACTGGCCGGTGTGCTCACTGGCTGAGCACGGTGTGGGCGACACCTCACCAAGGGTTGCAATCCCCTTACCAGTCACGAAAAAGACAAAAAAATAATAATAATAAAATATTGTGCTCAGAAGTAGAGAGTAGAACAGTGGTCACCAGAGTCCGGGGGGAAAAGGAGAGATTAAGAAGAGACGTTCGTCAAAGGGTACAATTGTTTAGACTACATTACAATAAATACATTTATATGAAGATCCAAAGCTAAAATAATATGGAAATTATAGAATGGAAAAATGAATATCACAAGCAATGATAATAGGGCAGTGATAATAATGACTATCAAAAGTAAGATGTGGACGAAGAAATAGTTTGGTAGTTAGAGCAAGTCAACTCATCTTCTCCTCTCATAGAAGGTTTTTATCAGAAATTGTTTAAGCAGACAGCATTGTATGTATAAGTACATTCCAAAAAGAAAGAAAAATTAACCGCTAGAGCTAACAAAAATACTAACATAACCTAAAACTTAGATTAGGGAATGAAAGTAAGAGGACATATGTATAATGTTTGAACAGTTTTTCTTATCTTGGAATTAACTGATAGAGCTTTAAAGTAATAATGCGCGATTAGAGGTTTATTGTCTGCCATTCTAAAGGCACTAGAAAAGATAAGAATATATCTTATAATATTTTCAAGTTATTAAAGAAATATACGCTTTTACATACTTGACAAAACATGGGAAGTGGAGACACAGTCAGTTCTTCCCTGGGCAGGCCTTGGCGTGATGCCCCTCCAGTTACTGGCTAGCAAGAAGGAAGATTTAAGATCAGCTCTTAGCTGGAGTTCAGGCACTAGATAAAATGTGGACTATGGCCTGTTTCCATTTGTTGTGTTGATTAAAACTCTTACAGCACACTCTGTTTGTGCCTCATTCTTACCATGTAGTGCCTATCAGCTCAACCTTCGATCTCCAGTTTATTCATTTCTTTGCTTAAGGATATCTTTTCCTGCTGCTTTTCTACCTGCCCCCAAAACCAGAAGTACCAGAAAGTCAATACTTCCCAGGAGCAGCTCTCAACCAAAGACTGACATGTGCACATTCCCAGACTCCCGGTCCCGCACGTGGGATTACTCTGATTCATGTTTCCTATACTAGCACCCAGAATCTCTAGCAAAATTAGTGCTCAGCTGACCACTGCATTAATCTTTTTTTTTTTTGACTCAAAATTGATTATACATATTTTTGTGTTTTAACATTGAGATATGTTGATCAAATCAATATTACTAGCATATATATTGTTACAAATCGTAATGATTCTTTATGGCCCTTGTCCAATCTCTCCCCTTCCTCCTCTCTCTCCAGGCTCCCCCCTCTAATTACCCTAGATTTCTTCTCTCCTTCTGAAAGAACCATGGTTACTTTGTTGATTTGTTGCCTAGATTATCTGCCCAATGCTGGGAGGTGTGTTCAGGTCCCCCAACATTATCATAGAGCAGATGCTTTCTCTGTCACTCTGAAATGGGCTTTGTGGAGAAAGACATCCTCCTCCTTTCTTTGTCTCTGCTGGTGACTCTCATGTCAATGCTCTCCAGTACCAGGCAGACCAGCTGTGTGGTGGTTGTGGTGTCCAGCTGCTTTCACAGCAGTGATGGTTATTGTTGTGGCTGCGGTGGGCTGCCCACATGGAGGTGATGTTTTTGGCATGCTCCTTGGTGCTGGCAGTGTGCCTGGTTGTGGGGAGTGTCTGGTCTCCAGCTCCATACCTTGGAACCCCAGACAAGCCCGAGGCACTGACATGGTGTGCCTGGTTGTGACACAGGGATCCAGTCCCTGGCTCCAAGCCTCAGTTCCCAGGCAGAGGAGGCACTGGCAGTGTGAATGGATGGGGGCAGGAGTCCTGTCCCCGGCTCCATACCTCATGTCCCCTGGCGGGCCCCAAGGCATTGGTGGTGTGCCTACACCAGAACTAATATTTTGTTCTTTGCTTACTATTAAAACTGGAGAAATTCCTGTGGGAACCAGTACTTAAGCTGTGTGGTTGAGCTAAATTGCTGTTTGGCTGTTGTTTTCCTAGGGAAGGCTTTTTGTGCAGATCAGGGTTTAATGGTTAGCCTTATAGGTACTTCTGGCTCTCCAGAGACTCTGTGCACCTGCGTTGTGCAGAAACTCTGATCTGTTCCTGAGTTTTTTCATCAAACTGCACCACATGCAATTCTGCATTCCTGACGAGTCTCCTCTGAGTAGTCCTACACTGATTAGGGGGCAGATTAGCTGTCCTTGCTATGCCCCAGTGTTCTCCGGGTGGGCCTGTCTCCCCCACCACCAGTGCTCCAAACACTTCCCATGGGGTGGGCCCTGCGCTGGTCCCTTGTGATGACTCACCAGCCTCTGAATGGCTCCTGTTTTTCAGCTGTTCTGGCTCCTCACTCCTGCATGGCTCCACGGGAACCCTATTAGTGGTCTTGCTGTCCTGGGGGCCACCAAGGCCCTCTTCTCCCC